>NC_090727.1:117835906-117843406 GCF_036898095.1 Palaemon carinicauda | reverse complement strand
TATCATAAGATTCAATACTATATGCAGTATTTTAGGAGTTTTATTCCAGCTGTGATCAGATTGTGAAATGATCTTCCTAATCTGTCGATTGAATTGGTGGAACTTCAGAAGTTCAAACTTGTTGCATTTGCTTTGCTGTTGAACAGGTTGACATAAGTATCGTTTTATAGTTTAGATAGGAATAATCTATTTAACGTTATTAATGATTTTAACGTATTTTATATTTTTTATATATATTTCATATTATAGTTTATTCGGTACTTCCCCATTTCTTTTCCGCACTGGTTTGCTTTCCTTGTTGAAGCCCCTTTGCATTTAGCATTCTGCCTCCCATATTAGGACTGTCAAATATGATAAAAAAAAGTTGTAAGTTGGAAATAATTTTTGTCATTGAAATTGGCAAACATTTTTGAAATATCAAATGTGGAAGTTTAATGAAGAGAATTGGATGTTGCCATTGTAAAATTAGAACTTTGCAAGTATCAAATACAGTTGTTAGACGTTACAGAGAGAGGAACAATACGGATTAATGTTTAATGGATAAGTTGAGTTAGAAAGCTATGAGAAATTCATAAAATGATTTCGAGGGAGTTTTTTTTTTGTAGGAGAAAATAAAAGATGGCGTAAGAAGCAAAGGAAATGCGTAAATATATCCTGAAAGCAGTGATTTGATTGGTTGTTAGATAATGATGGAAGAGAGAGAGAGAGAGAGAGAGAGAGAGAGAGAGAGAGAGAGAGAGAGAGAGAGAGAGAGAGAGAGAGAGAGAGAGTTAGTGTTACAGAAGTTAATGGAAGAGAGGCTAATTAGTAAACAGTATTTGAAGAGAATACAGAGAATACAAAGGATGAACAGGGTGACAGGCAAGGTATAAAAGATGAAATGATAAAATTGAATTACTTGTGAGATAATATTATGTGATATGGTAGTCGTAGTCTAGTTAAGCCAGTCTCATTGAAAGCAAGATTCATTGAGACTATGAAGGGGTAATGAACGTCGCTTTTTCTCCTGGTAAAACGGACAAAATAACGCATTTTATACTTTGATGAATAAAAATCAAGGACACTAATTGAGTTTCAACTGGAAAACCTGTCCAGGTACCGCGTCTCTATCAAATGGTCGTGAACTTCAATCTTATTCTAAAAATCACCAAAGTTAATGTCTATAATCCTTTATGTTCTATTTTGAATGGCTCTCATCATTTCTTTTCATTTGTAGAATGTCCCCATTGATTTTTATATTCCTAAAACAAAACACTGTGCCGAGCCATTACAAGCGAAATAATTTATCAACAGAAGGATGAAGTTGCAGAAGTGCAGAAGCGACGCTCCTAGAATTCCACTTCCAAACCAGAATTCAACAATATCCAACTGTCCGACTTTGATGAATAAAAACGTCACGAGATTTGTTGGTCATGAAACTACTGCACTAACTTCAATACAATTTGACGGGACAAAAAATATTGAATTTCATTATACCTAATGGTCTGTGTTCACGGATTTCTATAATTTGATAGAAAAGAAAAGGTAGGTGCATCTCAAGACATATCCAGTCAACCGCTAAAAGAATAAGTCAAAGCACAACTGCATACATTAAGTGTGCAATACATAATTCGAAAGATACCTCTGTAATCTGATTGAATATAACCTGTAAATAATTACCCAGTTGTCTGTGGACAAACAACTATATAATCAGGCCGTAAACGAAATCAAACTAAAATTCTCTGGTAGATGACACAATTTGCGTTACGTGAATGTAGAATAAAACAATTAGCTTGATGCACACGGGAGGAAATATGCAGCAAAACAACATCAATATTTTCATTAAGGACTGGTTTCACCCCGTGTGTGTGTTTGTACGTATATGAATACAGAGAGAGAGATTTGATCATTATTCCTATTGTTTCTAACAATACTTATATTAGAGGTAATAATTATCAGTCTTGCAGGCAATTGTTTCATAGAAATCTTAAAATATATGCCGTATGATGTTAAAAAAAGAAAAATGGTTCTTGATGATTGCATAGAGGCTGCTCACTGAAAAGGGCCTGTGCAGGAGTCAGGCCACTTGAATGTACAGCAACAGAAGCAATCGCAATAAGGGATTTGGAAATTAGAATTCCATGCTAGAAGCTATTTACTCCTGCTGTGTACTGGGAGTGAGGTCGGTAGGCCAGCTTATGAAACAAATCCTCTTTGGTTGTCGATCATCATGACAGCGACATGCTCGTAGTCACTTTTACTGACGCCAGATTGATGGGCGTTCTTCTTTATTCGGTATTTCGAGATATTAGCACCCTCTATGCTAAATACGATGAACTGCACTTTTTCCTCGTGCTGCTCTGTTCTGCCTTTTACATGACCAACTAATATCATCATCATCATCATCATCATCATCATTATTATTATTATTATTATTATTATTATTATTATTATTACTAGCTAAGCTACAACCATAGTTGGAAAAGTGGGATGCTATAAGTCCAAGGACTCCAATAGGGAAAATAACTACAGCTACACTGGGAAAAGCAGTTGTCGAACACATAGAGACACACAGACAATTGCTTACAAGACTACCTCCACCAAGGTAACGACCTCCAAAAACTCTCATCCAACCATCTCATCCCCTCACCGTAAGGCCCTATTCACATCATCATCTGTATATTTCCGTACTTACTCTACTACTAAAATCTTTCCGCAGGGACCCTAGGGAGTAAAGGGTTGGACAACCCCACCTGCAACCTTTCTCTACTATTCAAAGGCCTTACACCCCCCTTTTCTAACTACCACTATCCGTGACATGATGGCACTTTTCCACTACCTACCCAACCTCCATCATACTTACCACACCCCCTTTTCTAACTACCACTATCCGTGACATGATGGCATTTTTCCACTACCTATCTAACCACCATCATACTTACCCTGTTCACATCTGTCTCTACAACTAAAAACCTTTCAAATTTCCTCTTAATTGATCAACCAACCTTCCAAAATTGCTGGTTACCTAGGGGCCGACCAAGGGAAAATAGCCCAGTGAGTAAAGGAAATAAGCAAATAAATAAATTTCTAAATACAAAAGAAGTAATGAACAATTAAGATGAAATATTTTGATAACAGAAACATCTCATATATAAATTATAAGAATTTTATTACGAAAGGAAGAAAGATAAGATAAAAGTGTGCCTGAGTATACCGTCAAGCAATAGAACTTTACCCCAAGAGAGTGGAAGACCATAGTATAGAGGCTATGGCACTAACCAAGACTAGAGAACGACGGATTCCTTCTCCTAGAAGTGCTGCTTACTATAGCTAAAGGTCTCTTCTACCCTTACCAAGAGGAAAGTGGCCACTGAACAATTACAGTCCAGTAGTTAACCCCTTGAGTGAAGAAGAATTGTTTGGTAATCTTTGTGTTGCCAGATGTATGAGGTCAGAGGAGAATGTGGAAAGAAGAGGCCAGAATAATCGATGTATGTGTAGGCAAAGGAAAGATGAGCCTTAACGAGAGAGGAGGATACTCTACCCACTTATGAAGAAAATATGGCCTTGACTTTTCGCTTCATGAGCAGAAAAATCAATTATAATGTTCTTTCTCCGTGATAAGAACAATTGAAGATAAAAACGAGTTGCTGAGTAACTTGCCGCTTAAAGATATTGGGGTGTGAAATGCCATATTGCAACACCACTATACTGCTCTTGGTTCGGATAGCGATTTTAAGTCTCTCTAACATCAATGAGACAGGGCATGAGGCAAGCAACCTCACCTCTCAAACACTTGCTGAAAATCGATACAATGCCACCTTCTGCCACATGATAAAATTCACAAGGGGGTAAAAATCATATATTAAAAAGTTTATTTTAATATGTATAATAATGTGTGCAACTGTATCTATCTATTTATATACTGTATGGATATATAAATATATATACTGTATATATATATATATATATATATATATATATATATATGTGTGAAAAATTAAGACTAGATATTCAATATACATGCACACACATGCACCCCTTCTCACTGGGGTATGACTACTCCCACTCCCCCTGCCCGATAAACGGGGAGACACCGAAGTTAAACGTGTGGCAATACCACTGGTCATGACTGGAATACACATGCACACATATATACAAATATATATATATATATATATATATATATATATATATATATATATATATATATATATAGGCTAGGAGATGATGATGATGATATATATAGCCAGAAACTTGCTCTTCATTTTATAGCAGTGATATGTATGTGTGGGTAATGTATACACTATATATATATATATATATATATATATATATATATATATATATATATATATATATATGTATGTATATATATATACACACACACATATATATATATATATATATATATATATATATATACTTACGAAGCTGGTCTAGTGTAGAGTAAATACAGTAGTTTATTATTGATGATTTTATTAATTTTTCATTTGTGCATTGAAGAGATAAATAGCTAGCTCTTAAGATGAGCTCCTCTTGTGTAGAATTAAGTATATTGTGTAAATTACGTGAGACTTTCGTCGTTAATTTTATTGCATTCTTTATTCATGTGAGTATATGTAAATTTACGTTATTTTTAAGAGTTAATTTTTTGATTTCTCGTATTTTTGTTGCGAAGTTTTAGGTAAGCTGTTTGAGTGTGTTATGTGATCATACACGTTATGAACAATGCTTTATGTAGTGTTCTTTTATATTGTAGGAGGTATTGCGTCATGTTTGTGAGAGAATACGCATTGAACCACGTGTTTGGAAATTTAGCGAAGTACTTAGTGATAGGATGTTATCTTTTCTTTATTTCAGGGGCAAAGGGTCGGCAGTGCTAGCTGACTGAGAGAGCTGTCGATCGTGGCGTGAGTATACATTTGGGAGAGCGATACTTGGTATATAACTCTGACGCTTATGCCCGGCCCCACGCTTCCCGAATCTCTTGGAAGTTTCTGGAACCAGCTAGGTTTTATATATAAAGGCGACACTAGAGTTAGAGAGACAGATAGAGATCTCCAGCCTGAAGTTTGCCATCCCCCTTCCCTCTCACTCAAGCACGCAGCACAGAGTATTATTTTAAAAGTGTTCAGTACGTATAGTGTGTCCTCTACTAAGTGACTCTGTGCCTTAAAGCAAATCGTGTGTTGAAAATATACGTAAGACGAAACAGTGATTTTGAATTCATTGTATTAGGGTAAGTGTTGGCATTGTGTAAATTATTTGTAACTGGCCCTGTAGGAAGGTTAGGTATTTGTATGCGAATTTGTATGCTTATTATTATTTTTAGGAGCCCTGTCTCTAACAATAGGAGCTTTTTTACCTCTATTTATAGGGGCCTTATCTCTAGCATAAGGAGCTTTTTAACCTCTGTTTTGAGGTGCCTTATCTCTAGCGTTAGGGACTTTATGACCTCTATTTTTAGGTTCCTTGTCTCTAGCATTAGTGGCTTTTTGACCTCTGATTTTCAGGTGCCAGGTGTCTTATCTCTAGCATTATGGGATTTTTTTACCCATATTTTGAGGCGTTTTATCTCTAGCATTAGGATCTTTTTTACCTCTGTTTTTAGGTGCCTTAACTTTATCTTTAGGGGCTTATTTACTCAAATTATCTGGTTCGGCGTCAATAACCTTAGACAAAAAACTCCTAATCAATCAATCAATCAGTCAAATTATTTTTTTTTTTTTCACTTGCCAGGTTACAACCCTATTTGTGTCCGATCTATCGGAGTCCAGACATGGATGGCTATACAGTATATGAAAGGTCTGGGACTCACTGACGGGTGTTAAGTAGCAGGAGCCTGCATGGTGAGGGGGAGGTATGCTGGCTGTTTAGTTCACCACTCACCTGGCTGAAGCGGGGTCATTTCATTCATAAAAAATATCTAAAGTATATACTGTATTTAATTGTACCACCTCTTTGGCCCACATTTTGAGGTTCCTTACTTCTAGCATCAGGGGTTTTTTTACCTCTTATTTTGAGGTGCCTTATCTCTAGCATTAGGGGCTTTTTTACCTCTATTTTAGGTGCTTTAACTTTAGCTTTATGACCTCTATATTTTAGGTGCCTTATCTCTAGCATTAGGGGCTTTTTACCTCTATTTTGAGGTGCCTTATCTCTAGCATTAGGGGCTTTTTGACCTCTTATTTTGAGGTGCCTTACTTCTAGCATTTGAGGTTCTTTGAACTCTATTTTGAGGTGCCTTATCTCTAGCATTAGGGGCTTTTTTACCTCTATTTTAGGTACTTTAAATTTAGCTTTATGACCTCTATATTTTAGGTGCCTTATCTCTAGCATTAGGGGCTTTTTACCTCTATTTTGATGTGCCTTATCTCTAGCATTAGGGGCTTTTTTACCTTTATTTTAGGTGCCTTTTCTCTAGCACTAGGGGCTTTTCGACCTCTATTTTGAGGTGTCTTATCTCCAGCATTAGGGGCTTTTTACCTCTATTTTTTGATGCCTTAACTTTACCTTTACGGGCTTTATGATCTCTATTTCGAGGTGCCTTATCTCTAGCATTAGGGGCTTTTTGACCTAATATTTTGAGGTGCCTTATCTCTAGCTTTAGGGGCTTTTTACTTCTTATTTTGAGGGGCCTTATCTCTAGCATTAGGGCCTTTTTGACCTCTTATTTTGAGGAGCCTAATCTATAGCATTAGGGGCTTTTTGACCTCTGATTTTGTGGTGCCTTATCTCTAGCATTAGGGGACTTTTACCTCTATGTTGAGGTGCCTTATCTCTAGCATTAGGAGCTTTTTTACCTCTATTTTTAGGTGCCTTAACTTTAGATTTAGGGGCTTTATGACCTCTATTTTTAGGTGCCTAACCTCTAGCATAGAAGGGCTTTTTGACCTCTGATTTTGAGGTGCCTTATCTCTAGCATTAGGGGATTTTTTACCTCTATTCTGAGGTGCCTTATCTCTAGCATTAGGGTTTTTTTTACCTCTATTTTTAGGTGCCTTAACTTTAGCTTGAGGGGCTTTATGTCATCTATTTTAGGTAACTTCTCTCTAGCATTAGGGCCTTTTTAACCTCTGATTTTGAGGTGCCGTATCTCTAGCATTAGAGACTTTTTTACCTCTATTTTAAGGTTCCTTATTTCCAGCATTAGGGGCTTTTTCGCCTCTATTTTTAGGTTCCCTTTCTCTACCATTAGGAGCTTTTTTACCTCTATTTTTAGGTGCCTCATCTCTAGCATTAGGGGCTTCTTGACCTCGATTTTGAGGTGCATTACTTCTAGCATTAAAGGCTCTTTGACCTCTATTTTTAGGTGCCTTATTTATAGCATTAGGTGCTTCTTGACCTCAATTTTGAGGTGCATTACTTCTAGCATTAGAGGCTCTTTGACCTCTATTTTTAGGTGCCTTATTTATAGTATTAGGGGTTTTGACCTCGATTTTGAGGTGCATTATCTCTACCATTAGAGGCGCTTTGACCTCTATTTTCAGGTGCCTTATTTATAGCATTAGGGCCTTC
>NC_090727.1:117798406-117828406 GCF_036898095.1 Palaemon carinicauda | reverse complement strand
ATTTGGTTTTCCAAACACTAGTGAAGTGTGAAATTTTAGGATCACAAAATAACAGGACTTTGACTTGAAAATTGTGTTGTTTACATTTATGTCTAAATGTATAAACAAATTTAATTTTTATTGTTTTAAAAACACATGACCAATTATTGCTTCTCCAGTTTTGTTAGTCACTTCTTTTATGATTTTACGTTGTCTATAATATTTATTCCTATAGTTACTTATATGAAACAACTTCCATTTCTCCACGATCCACACTTTTATTCATTGATGAATCTTCCAGTTTTTCATTTATCCTTGATACTTTACTCTTGCTTGCATTTACTCTTAAATGTCTCTTATTGCAAACACTCTTAAACTCTTTTACCATCTCCTGTAGTAGTTTTTTGTTACTTCCCTAAATCAACATAATAACATCAGTAAACATCATCTATTCCACATCCCATTCACATATCAGTTTCATGCCCAACAATTTCGTACCTCATCGGCTCTTCTTTCTGTGCCCCTCTTATAACTCCATCCATAAAGATGTTGAACATTAACTGATACACAACACACCCTGGTCTTAGGATATTTTTCCCCATCAGACCGGTTAATCTTCAACCCTCTGACTCTAACATAAATCGACTTACCAATACAAGCTTATAAACTACCAGTGAGGGATACCCAATTAAAACATTTCATAGCTACAAAATAGCAAGCTCGTTGGAATAATGAATCTTCTGAAAATAAGTTGAGAGAAATAAAGCCAATTGTTTCTCTATGGGAATTTTCAGTTCAAAAAGATAGGAGCACTCGAGTCATTTAAAGAAGATTGCGTGTAGGCCACACAAAACTGACGCGTGTGTAAGCCTATTTCATGTTCTCGCCTCATGAAGCTGTTCCTAGGTGCAATAAGTGTGACTATATTTTAACAATAAAACATGTTTAGCGACTGTAAAGTTTTTAAGGAAGAGAGAGATTTAGATTTTGATGATAAAATTTTTATTAACTTTTCATCAGACTGGGAATTTCTCAGTTTCTAGGATATTGATTTTTTAAGGAACGTGTTTTATAAATAAGATTTAGATTTCTATTTATCACTGATATTTACCTCATGATTTACTTATTTTTAATCCATTATATTTGATATGTATTTTATTTTATTCATTTATTTAACATTAATATAAATAATATTTTTTCTTTCAGATGTTAATCGGGCCACCTCTGTAAGAGTCGAGTTTGACTCATTTGGCTGGTTAATCTCTTCCTTTTGATAATGAGAATTTAACATAAACTTGACTCTGAGCACAAAAACTGTTATAGCACTTAGAACCTATTTTTTTTACCATACATTCTTATCTACTTCCACCTTCCCTCTATCATTTCCATCATAAGCTTTTTCTAGGTTTCTACATGCATTATATAGCGTTTCCCTTTCTCTTTCAGACTTCTCGCATGACTGGTGTGTAACACTCATTTGAGACACACACCCTTTACCATATCTACACCCACATTACTATACCCTTCTCTGACGTGTCAACTGCAGAACTTTCCCAAACAATTTCCTGTCATACAATTTCCAGGCATATGAAGCAATATGCCCTTATAATATTTACAGTGGCCTGTCTAAAGAACAGACATTAGTATTATTATTATTATTATTATTATTATTATTATTATTATTATTATTATTATTAGCTATGTTACAACCCTAGTTGTACAAGCAGGATGCTATAAGCCCAAGGGTTCCAACAGGGAAAAATAACCCAGCGAGGAAAGGAAATAATGAAATATATAAACTATACATGAGAAGTAATGAACAAATAAAATGAAATATTTTAAGAACAGTACCAACATTGATATAGATTTTCCATATACCATTTTCATCAACCGATGCTAAACCACAGCAGAACAAATGCTTCAGATATGTCCCTCCACTGTTTTGATCTTTCTAGCTTAGTCCTGTCCGCAAACTTTCTCAGTTCGTCAATCCATCGTCACAATATATATATATATATATATATATATATATATATATATATATATATATATCCCCACTTATTAGTTTTCCCCATTCTTACCGTCTTATACCTATAAACACTACATAATTCAATAACGTGACTGTAATATATCATGGAATTTTAAAAATCCGATCTGCTCCTTCCTTCTCTGTCACTTTAGCCCCATCCCAAATTTCATCCATTTTATTCCTTATATATTCTATCTATGCACTTCCCTCTTATCCATCTCACCACTGCAGCTCTCAGCTGCCCCAAACGCAATCACTCTTTGTCCTTCCAATTCTGCACACATTGCCTTTTCCCTTCCGTTTCATCAAGTGCCAAATATCCAGCTTTTCTCCCCTGGAACAAATCAACTATCACACATTTCATTAGCTCAATTTTCCCTGCATCTTACAAGCATAAAACTATAATACATACACTTAGATACACTACATTCACACACACACACACACACACACACACACACATATATATATATATATATATATATATATATATATATACATATGTGTGTTTTGTGTTTATTTATTACTTGTCATTTTATATGATACAATTATGCGAATATGCATATGCATGCACTACGAATTTTCAATGATCATATTAGAAATTTAAGAATATGATCAATATTTACTCTCTCTCTCTCTCTCTCTCTCTCTCTCTCTCTCTCTCTCTCTCTCTCTCTCTCTCTCTCTCTCAAACACACACAGTGTAATATAAATATGAATTATATATATATATATATATATATATATATATATATATATGTATATATGTATATGTTTATATATATATATATATATATATATATATATATATATATATATATATTTATATATATATACATATACATATATAATATATTGTATATATACATATATTCTTACGAAGCTGGTCTAGCGCAAGTGTAAAGATTCTATTCATTTATTTCATTTGTGTATTTAAGTGATGTACAGCCAGCTCCTAAGGGGAGTTCCACTCACGTAGGATTAAGTAAGGTATGTATATTACATAAGACTTTCGTCATTCATTCTACAGTATTTTAATTCAGTTTCGTATATGTAAATTTACGTTATTTTAAAGAATTAACTTTTTATTTCATGTAGTTTTGCTATGAAGTCTTATGTAATCTCGTTTTAGTATGCTGTATGACGCACACGAGGTATGAGCACAAGGGATTACGTCATTCTTTATGTTTCCACCTGGTTAGAAAGTTCTTGAAGATTTTAGAGTTAGTTTTATCATTTTGTTTTAAAGTTACAAGAGGAAGGTGGGCGGGGTTAGTCGAAAAGGAGTTGCCTCGCAAGCAATGTTAGTACCCCTGCTTCAAATTACTATATTGGCAACCTTACGCTGCTAGAGCCATGCCCCCACGCCACGAGAATGATTTGCTAGAAATTTCTAAAGGAATTAAGTCAATATATATAGGACACAGCAATGCATAAGGAGCAGAAGAGACCCAGCCCATCCATTTGAAAGAGCCAGTGTTTGCCAGCCCTCTCTCCTCTCAAGTGTGTAAAGTGATTCCTTCTCAAACATGAATAAGTAATTTCTATCCAACGTATAACGTGTATAGTGTTATTAAACGTTGATGATATTATTTGGATGTTAATTCAAGTGTAGTGTGATAATGTAAATACATTTTTAACATAAATTTTTCTAACTGGCCCTGGGAGATTTAGGTTAAACAGTGAAGCGCATTAAAAAAATTTCTTAACCGTTCTGTAATCTTGTGTCAACCAAAAGACGTAAATGTAATAGTTACATATATGCAAATTTCATCATTGGTTTATTCATTACAGTGTTAAAGAGTTAACTATTTTCATTAATTGTCAAAATCAAATATTTTTTATAAATTAATCTCGTGAAACAAGTGGTTGTATTATTTTTTTTTTAAGTGTCTTTCTTTCGTCTTAGTTTGAGGTTTATTTCAGGTTTAAATTTCGAGTGATTTATTTTTTATGTTAATTCTTTTAAATTATTTAGTTAGCTTTTTATAGAATATATATATATTTTGAAAAGTGTGTATTATTTCGATCACCATTATTTTTTCTCAGTATTTTTTGATTCCCGAACTATGAACTGTAGTAAGAGGTTGATTTAGAATAGATCAAGTAAAATATTCACCCAGTTTTGTTTTGAGTATAGAGACCTTTGGATATTCAGTGTTCATATGTTTTGTCGTCTGAGAGTTGCGTAATATTCTCAGAGTTCGGGCATTTTTAGAGTGTAGCAGATTTATATAAAATAAAGCATGCGAGATTTGGAGCTCGGAAATTTGCGTAATTCACCAGCCGTAGTAATATATATATATATATATATATATATATATATATATATGTGTGTGTGTGTATATGTATATATATATATATATATATATATATATATATATATATATATATATATATATGTATATATATGTATATATATATATATATACATATATTTATATATATATATATATATATATATATATATATATGTTTATATATATGCATATATATATATATATATATATATATATATATATATATATATATATATATATATATATATATTTATATATATATATATATATATATATATATATATATATATATATATATATACATGTATATATATTTATAAATAAATAAATATATATATATATATATATATATATATATATATATATATATATATATATATATATATACACTTCAGTATTGCTGAACATTCGGTCTTGATTTTCTATAATGTAAATCCATAAATAATATAACTAATAGTGTTACCCTTGTAAGGGTATCAAATTAAGAAACCAAGAAATTTTTTGAAGTTCTCAGTGATAACATCGGAGGATTATAAATGGGAAGAGGATTGACGTCATAGATTAAACAGACAACATTAAATTAGAGAAAGAAGAGGGATGAATGGGAGGAGAAGACGAACATCGAAAGTGACCACATGTATTGGTGTGCTACTGTCTTAAGCACACATTTGAGTATGAGTTGTTTTCAGATGTATTTAAATGGTTTACTGAACACATCTTAGTGGTTTTTAAGTTTTATTGTGAATAAACAACTGAGTTAAACATCTCCATCACTGGAGGAAGCTGTGTTGGTCCACATGACCAATTCTGGTGAAGTTTAGATATGAACTGAACAAATTACCGATATCCCAAATATCGTATACTTGCTTTAATTTAGCTAAGTGACGGAATCGGAAGACACCTGCATCCGGTGACGTCACAAACTTTCACACGAAGAGACAATGTGTTGACATTAAGAAAGAATGGCAACTCAGCATCTTACATCCTGCTTACAATTTGAGTGACCATAGCAAATCTCACGGTTAGCTCTTCCAACCAACATGACATATTACGTCATTTGTTTTAAACATGTAATATTACTATTCTAACTATTACATAAGCTCGGCCAGCTATCTCAATTTTTTTTTACAAAAATTTAACAACAAGCCGAAACATGGTTATTAGGTGTGACTGGACATACGTATTATTCATTGTTTAACATTAGCTATATCCAACTGAGGACGAATGTCCAAATAGGCACATCAAAAAACAATAACAATAATGCATACAAAAAAGATATTACCAAAGCAAAAAGAAAAATGCATGATAAAACCAAGATCATACATATGGTACATTGCTAGCAAATGATTACATGGTACCAAAAAACAAAATAAATTCTGACTTACAAATGATTCGGTAACTTGATAAAGAATAATTGTTACCTTTGTCAGAAACAAGATACTCAATTTTTAGTGCACAAATACGAATTCCTGGTACGTACACGTACCACGGTTTCGTACATATATATGTATATTTATATATAGGGCTGATACATTTTATTAGATGCCCATAGATTCTGTTATATATCTTATATTTTTTTTTTTTCTCTTTTCTTTTTTAACATTCCGGCTTATATATTTTTATTAGATGCCGAGAGAAAAAAATGATTTATATCCTTTTTTATTTTATTTATTTTTTTAAATGTTATTTTAAATGTATTTTTAACAATGCAAATGTAGAGAATTTCTTTAATTACATATTACTAGCGTACTAATCAGCTTTTCATACAAACATCATCCTGACAAATTACTCCCTTAGCGAATGAGGTGGCCACTCATACAGCTTTGAATTGGATCAGGTAGGGGGTATTGTCAGGGCTATTCAACTCGTTCCTTTGTAGCTGCTTGCTGTGCCGTAACCTACGCCAAACAAGGATGTTCACGGCGATAAAAATTATCACTGTTACACAAAAACTAGCCAGTAATATAGGGTGAAGAATCTCTTTGTAAGTCGGTGACAGGTGGTCCTTTTCGGTAAGTTTCATCAAGCGCTTTGCCACACTTCCGTTGTAGGGGAGAGGAAGTGCGGGCATTGTAGAGGTCCACGTGAAGTTCGCGAAGTAAGCTCGTTCTCTGATGATTGTCCGTAGGCCAGTCACCATGGAATTCGGGGAAGTCCCGATACAGCCATCTGCTGCGACGAAGATGTTGTTGAAGGATGTGGATCCGTCAGGGCATGATACATTGAAGCCGTCCTTGTCGTATCGTATCCACGAGCCATTATTTAGTCTGCAATTGAATTCTTTATTGTCAAAGGGATAAAGCTTATCCAGACAATTTTCACTTGTATGGGAGAGAGCACCGTCTAGCACTATACCTAACTCGCATGAATCCATCAAGTTTTTACGGAATTCAAATGAGTCAGCTGTACATATTTTTCTATCCATTGCGTCTGAACAGTGAGTTAATTGATTTAAGTCTTTAATGACCGTATATGTTTCCTTGTCTGGGGAAATCAATACGTGTCCTGTCAAACTGGATATTACTGGATTTGAGTGATTCGTCATGAAAGTCGGAAATGGTGATATCCTGTAAGATTGCCAGGCATCAGAAGAATCAAAGGGAATTGTAATCCTAATCTTGTTATTATCTACGTTTACTGTAATTAGGCTGTAATAAAATTCTAACCTATGTTCGTCTAACAAAGGAACATAGCCTAGTTTATCCCTTCCGTTCTCCAGAACTAATTTTAAGTAACGTATAGGCAACAAATGGGGCGACAATACACCTTTAGTTGCTAACGTGATAGCTTCTACATAATCCTTGGATTTCTCAATGAAATGTGCAATTCTGTTATGTATGTGATCTATCTTTGAATCATAATACGTTAATGTTGCTAACAAATCCTGTACTTCCATAATTTGAACGATATTATCTGAATGTTCACTTAACAAATCCATAATTTTATTGATTGAAGCTAACTGATCCCTTAGTTCTGACATAATCAATTCATCTTTATGAGTCAAGAACTCAATTTTCTTATTTTGATTACTAATTTTAAGACGATTGGAAAGTCCTAAACCTAAACTTGCAACAGACCCAAAGATGCTTAATGCAGCATAAATGAACGGATTCCGTCTTTCTTTTTGTTCGTGTCCTACAGTCCACATCAAAAGGTCATAAGCCAAAGATCCTGTCTCTCCAGTCTTATTTTTCAAGTCATCAGATAGCATCTCTGCAACTTTTAATGTTGATCCAAGCAAACTCTTAGTAGTCAAATGAAAATGTCTCCTATGCAACTCATCCAATGATGCAGAAAACCTTGAAATGGCGGTTCTTAAGCTAGTGACATCATTCACTTGAAGAAAAATTGCTTGCATATGCACTTCGACAATTACGTTGGTTGATGTAATAAAAATGTCTTCTTGTCTTTCAACTATATTGCCATATTTAAAATATATATTCTTAGTCTTAGAACTCATCCCATACGAAAAAAATGTCTGAGCGAACAATATCACTCCCAACAACAAAAAATTCATCTTGGAAACCTGTAACGAGAAAAAACATATGTAATTACTCCTGTATTAAAAAGAAAACTTTTAGTCATAAAATAAAATTTTTCCTCACTTCTTTTCCTCTCTTTTCTTTTTAATTTCTTATGTGAGACAATGGTACTATTCTCTCATCCGTGGGTTGGACTACGTTTTGAATTCTAAACCTATTGGCCGTTAATGTTTCCAAAATGTTAAATGGGCCTTCAAACTTAGGTGTTAGTTTATAGTTGAGCCCTTTTCTGACATTGATTTGAATATAGATGTTATCACCCACGGTATATGTTTTAGTTGGTTTCGCTATTTTATCATGATTCCTTTTCATTATGATTTGTGATTCTTCTAAATTCTTTCGAAGGATATCATATCGACTTATACTTGCATTTATACATTCTTTTAAAGGATTTGATAGATTAGTTGTAGGCGTTAATACATGGAAAGGTGTTCTAACTGGGGTACCATACAATGCTTCATGCGGTGACATTTTAATTGATATATGATATGAATGATTCAGAGTACTCAGTGCCGCCGGTATTGCAATATCCCAGTTGGGGTCTGATCCCCCTAGTGTTACCCTCAATATATTTAATATCTTCCTATTTGCTCTTTCCACTAGCCCATTCGACTCTGGGTGATATATCATGGTATTAACCTTCTTTATGTTGAGGAATTCACACAATGAGGTAAGAAAGTGATTATTAAATTCACCACCCGAGTCTGAGATTATCATGTGTGGAATTCCATGTTTACAAATGTAACACTCGTAAAACTTCCTAGCGCATTCAATCGCAGTTTTAGTTTTAAGCGCTATTAGTTCTGTATATCGAGTTAAAGCATCTATAATTACTAAGAGGTGCTTATTTCCTCTGTCTGACTCGTAAAATCCTGTTAACAAATCTAAATGTATTCTTTCAAAGGGTTGATTGGGAACAGGATAAGCTCCTAGGCTGACAGGTGTTTTCGTATGCCCTTTGTTTTCCTGACATGTGCGACAATTAGCTATGTGTCTTTTTATATCTGTAAGCATTGTATGCCAATAAAACAATGATTTGGCTTTCTGTGACATTAATGAGAACCCAGGGTGTCCATGTAATGGATTTGAATGCAACCAATTCAGGACAGTGGAAACAAGTGAGTTTGGTACTACTACCTGGTCGTTAGTTACATGTGGTGTATTGCGGGTTTTCCTTGTCACAGTCCTACACAGAATATTATCTTTGATTACATAATTCTGCTGCTTATACTTTATATATTCTTTCTCTTTATGATTGCCTTTCAAAGCATTTATAATTGTTTCTATTTTCTGATCTTTTCTTTGCTCAGTCTGTAACAATTCAGCACTCCAGCCTAAATCTTCTTGTTCAGATATTGTTTTTACAATAGGCATGGATGTTGATATATCTATTAATTCAGCTAAAGACTCCGTACAAGATGACACGGGGTTGCGTGATAATGCATCCGCAATGATATTTGCTTTCCCAGGTAAATACCCGATTCTTGCGCCAAAATCTTGAATGATTAAATGCCACCGAGTTCGTTTAGGGCTGTGATTGAAGCCTTTAAAGAACTCTGTTAGTGGTTTATGGTCAGTAAGAACCTTAACGGGATAACCGTAAATTATGAACTTAAAATGCACTAGCGAATTAACAATAGCTAGTCCTTCCTTGTCTATTACTGCATACTTACTTTCGGAAGTTCTCAATTTTCGAGAATAGAAAGCTATCGGGAAAAACTGTTTATCATATTGCTGAAGCAATACCCCTCCTACTCCTAAATCTGAGGCGTCTGTTGCAATGAAGAATTCCTTACCGAAGTCAGGAAATTTTAAGATAGGAGAACTACACAGTTCATCTTTCAAAGTATTAAACGCCTGTTGATGTTGCTCAGACCATATGAAATCTACGCCCTTCTTCGTAAGATCAGTTAAAGGAGCGGCTATTATTGAATAGTTGCGTATAAAACGCCTGTAATATCCACTACAACCCAGAAATTGCTGTATTCCCTTGACATTAGTAGGTATGGGAAAATTACGTATAGCCGACACCTTATCATGGACTACTTTAAGACCTTGGCTTGACACCATGAAACCCAAATATATTAATTCTGTTTTGAAAAATTCACACTTACTAATCTTTACCCTTAAGTTATGTTGTCTTAATCTCTGTAGTACTAGTTCTAACTTACGTAGATGTTCTTCTAAGGTGTTGGAAAAGATTACAAGATCATCCATATAGGCATGCAATATATCCCCTAACAAGTCTCCAAACACTATGTTAATCATTCTTGTAAATGTTATAGGAGCACAACGTAAACCAAAAGGCATCCGTAAAAATTCATAATGTCCCCTGGCTGTGCTGAAGGCTGTGTATGGGATACTATCTTCTTCTAATGATATCTGGTGAAAGCCTTTAAGTAAGTCCAAACTGGTAAAATATTTATTCTGACCTAACAAAGACAAAATATCGTCAGTACATGGCACTGGGAATCGATCAGGGATCGTTTCCTCGTTTAGACGACGAAAGTCGACGCAGATACGCCATGTTCGATCTTTTTTCGGTACAACTATTAAAGGAAAATTATAAGGGCTATTTGATTTTCTAATGACTCCTTCCTCTAACATTTTACCTACTTCATCATTTATTTCATTCTGGAATTTCATAGGGAGTCTGTACGAGGGTACATATATAATTTTCTGTTTGTCTTTTAACCTTATTTGATGCTCGATCACATCTGTTTTTCCTAAGGATCCATCCGTAGTGGAAAAGACATCTGTATATTTATTTAAAAGTTCAAAAATTTTCTGCTGAATTTCTTCGTCTTGAATGTCCTTACTGATTTTATTTTTAATAGATCGTAAAAGGGATTCATCCGCAACTGATTGAGAGTGATTGATTTCAGCAACGGTAAGAATACGATGTTTATAAACTTCTACATCCAAGATATGTTGATTTTTGTGAATTACTAAAGTGTTATTTAAATGATTACAGACTTCGATATTACATTGCTGATGTGAGCCTACTGTATAAATAGCTTGAGTGACAGACAATCCGTTGGTTTTCAAAGTATCGGAAAGGATTAATATTTCAGATCCCGGTAGTGTTTTCTTTATTTGCACTATTAAATTCGAAGGTATGTTTGGTTCGATATATTGCGTGCAAGATGATATTACGGGTGAACGAGAATTCTGCTGAGTCGCGTATATTATTTCTTTATTAGTGAGACAAGTTATTGGTTCTTCAACGTACGTTACGGTTACATTTGTCGTCTCCTTTTTATCCAAAACTGACTTTAAAGTATTAGAAGACTTATAGAATTTCCCTTTGATATACACGCCGTGCTTTGCAGGAGCTAAGATAATGTTTTGATTTCCCATAGATGGGTATCCTATAATTACAGCTGGATACATATTAATGTTTTTCACAACAACAAATGTATCGGCAAACGTGCGATTACCGACTCTGAACTGAATATGAGTTATGCCTATGACGTTTAATTCATTATTTCCTATACCTGAAAGCCTAATTCCTGATTTTTCAATCGGAAAGTTCGAAAACAACAAATGATGCGTCTTCAAATCCATAATATTACGTGGACTACCAGAGTCAAAAAATAACGTAAAGGATTTGTGTTCTAAATTTACAGCATATAAGGTTGGCCGTAACTCATTTTGGCTTATTATTGTATGAATTCGTTGCAAATCTACGGGAGCATGCACTGTTTTACTTAATTCGGCCGTGTGTTTCATAGGAAAATCTATTGTCTCACAATTATCTGATAAAACATTAAATTGATTATTCAATACTATTGATGTTGACATAAATGACCTTGACCCAACATCACTCTCTTCCCCTCTAGAGTTAACTATGTGGTATTTGCTTTGCTCTGCACATTCTGAAAATTAGGCTGACTTTGCGAGGTCTGGTTTGACGGCCCAGGCTCAGCGATACTTGAAGAAGTGTTTGTTTGTTTCGGACTCTGAACTGCATTGACATTTTGTTGTTTCTTCTTATTGTTAAAATGAGGATTTTTCTTTTTATTTCCATATGGAACTGACTGTGGAATTGACTGTGTATTTCTAGGATATTGTTGTGTCTTACGCGCGTAACATTGACTATAAGAATGTGATCCTGTGTTGTGAACTGAACAAAATTTCGTTCTACAGTCTGCGCTTATGTGACCTTGACGTTTGCAGTTGTAACACGTCACTCCCGCTACTGGATTGTTAATTACGTTCACTGTTTGTGGTTTTGTTTCATTCTTAGCAAAAACTTGAGTTAACACGGGATCGAGATCTGGACACTTGGACATGTGTTTCTTTATCTGTTTATAGACATCCAATTCCGTACTTGCAGGCATTAACTTCTTATCAAAGCACCGTACTAAAGCTTCAGGCAACATAAGTGTCATGCAAGTTAAATACATTAATCGTAAAAAATCTTTCACGGAGATATTATCGTTAGTAACCCAAGTGGAATTACCTAAAATGTCCTGATATTCGTTAAGCCTATCAGCTATGAGAGCTGCTCTCTCAACAACATTAAGCCGATTCATAGTGGCTTGATTAAGTGTATTTCGTAACGTTAACACTACATCCAAAGCTTCCTCACCCCCATAGATCGCGCGTAACCTAACTTTGAAATCATCCCAAGTAACTGCTTCCTGAAATGAAACACCTCTTAAATACGCACTCGCATCCCCCTTAGAAAAATCTATAAAACTTTTAGCTTCTTGTAATTGTACAAAAGGATCTACGATTTGTTTGGCATTTAAATGGGCATCAACGGATGAAATCCATGACTCCACATTTTGTGGCAAGAACCCGTTGACACGGCCTTGAAAAGGAAGGATTGCTGACCTGGCATTTACAAGCGTCACAATTGGAGGAGGATTAGCCTGTCCTACACCACTAGGTCCAGGGGTAGGGCTGACAGGAGGAGCCATGACTGCTGTATTTTTTTTTTCTATCTCTTTGACCCCTTTCAATCCTATCAAAATATCTATATGAGTACAGACGCCCACTGCGTAAACGCATATGTATAATAAAATTCCCCCAACAATGTTACTAATCCCAATACATTTCCCCCCAAGAGTTTATGAAAGAAAAAGGAATTAGCACAAAGAAAGAAAAATTCTAAATGAGAATTCGGAGTTTCTTATAACAAAGTTTAGGAATTCACTCACCCCAGTAATAATTGACTAACGACTTGTGATAACTACACTTCACTGCCCAAACTGAAATGAATACAAAATCTCTGTACTTAGCTTTATATGAAGTCGACTCGTCGTCTCTCTCTCTCTCTCTCTCTCTTGATGTTTTGTTAGCGATGTCTCGTTCTAGTTTCTTGTTGAATGTAGTTCTTCCTGGATATGTTTTGCAATTGTTGAACGCCAGTCCTTGGGTTTCCTAGGATGTTGATTGAAGCTTCAATTTGTATACTAACATATGTTGGTGTTAGCATTTCCGTTGGACTTAGTCAAAATTGTAGATTCTTGTAGATAGTTTTGAGTTCTTGAAGATCTTTATCAGGTATTACAGCTTTTATTTTGAAGTCTTGAAGATCATTCTCTGGTTTTACAGCTTTTATGTTGAAGTCTTGAAGATATATCTCTGGTTTTACAGCTATTTATTTTGAAGTCTTGAAGATATTTCTCTAATTCTTAGAGTTTAATCGCTGTCTTAGAGTTTAACCGCTGCCACCATTTATTGGTGTGCTACTGTCTTAAGCACACATTTGAGTATGAGTTGTTTTCAGATGTATTTAAATGGTTTACTGAACACATCTTAGTGGTTTTTAAGTTTTATTGTGAATAAACAACTGAGTTAAACATCTCCATCACTGGAGGAAGCTGTGTTGGTCCACATGACCAATTCTGGTGAAGTTTAGATATGAACTGAACAAATTACCGATATCCCAAATATCGTATACTTGCTTTAATTTAGCTAAGTGACGGAATCGGAAGACACCTGCATCCGGTGACGTCACAAACTTTCACACGAAGAGACAATGTGTTGACATTAAGAAAGAATGGCAACTCAGCATCTTACATCCTGCTTACAATTTGAGTGACCATAGCAAATCTCACGGTTAGCTCTTCCAACCAACATGACATATTACGTCATTTGTTTTAAACATGTAATATTACTATTCTAACTATTACACATGCACTCTAGTAACTCGACACTGAATTTTCTATGATATTTTTACTGATATAATTTGTAAAAGATTGTGATGATAGGAACATTAATCAAGTACCTGATAATTGATGAATAATTGCAGGATAAGAATGTTCAATCTTTTAATGTCAAATTGTCAATATAAGAGGAAGGTGGACAGTGAACATATATCATTAGGAAGGACAAGAACAATCCACGAGTACTGTATTCACTGTGTGTTCATATATATATATATATATATATATATATATATATATATATATATATATATATATATATATATATACATATATATATACATATATATATGTATATATATGTATATATATATATATATATATATATATATATATATATATATCATCAGCCGCAGCTAGTCCACTGCTAATCAGGGCAAATTCCTCAGACATGTCCTTCCACTCGCTTTTTTGATGGTCTTTCTAACCCAGTCTACACCTGCAAATTTTTTTAGTTCGTCAATCCATTGTCTTCTTTTGTTTCCCTTGCTTCTTTTGCAATCTATAGGGACCCATTTTGTTATTCTTAAGGTCCATCAATTACCTGCCATTCTCATTATATGTCCTGCTCACGTCCATTTCTATTTTTTCATATGTAGTTAGAATATCCTCTACATTAGCTTGTTCTTGTATTCATGTTGCTCTTTTTTTTTGCTATTAGTTAATCCCATCATTATTCTTTCCATAACAAATAATGTAAGGCTCCAAATTTCTGATGCACAAGTTGATACTGATTGGACTATCTGATTATATACTTTTCTTTTTAAAGCGTATTACATTTTACTTTCATAATGTTACTTTGTTCACCAAAAGCTCTCCATCCAGTGATTTTCCTTCTTTTAATTTTGGTCTTGTGTCTTGGGAAACACTTACTGTCTGTCCTAAGCACATACTGTATATTCATTAACAATCTCTATAGGTTCGTCCTTAACCCTTATTTGTTTTTTCTGCTTTCTCATTGAACAATATATTAGTTTTACTCATATATATATATATATATATATATATATATATATATATATATATATATATACTGTGTATATAGTATATATATATATATATATATATATATATATATATATATATATATATACTGTATATATATATATATATATATATATATATATATATATATATATATATAAAACAAATGCAGCCGTTCTAGTCCACTGCAGGACATCTCCTTATATATGTATGGGGTTTGGCTAGTTTTCCTCACCCTGTTGGCCACTACGGATTGGCGACGGTGAGAAATTTTTGTCTGATCGCTCACAGAAACCCAACCTAGTATTGGTGGCCTTGACTAGTACAGCCTTGGTGATCATGGCAATACACAAACCTTTCCACTAAATTAAGGTATCCCCCAATGTTACAAAAAGCAACTGTAGAAGTAAAGAAGGCATTAAAAGGCATGAAAAGAAGCAGAGCAGCAGGAGAAGATGGCCTTACAATTGCTTTAATAATAGATGGAGAAGATTTCATAATAGTAGAACTCGCTCAACTTTTTCATTATAATACTTCACTAAAAGGGAGACACAAAGACCTGAAAAAATTACCTCCCAATAAGTTTACTCTCAGTAATATATAAAATATTTACAAAGATCGTATTAGGCCAAATAGAAAGACACATTTTAATGAACCAAGAGAGCAGGCAGGTTTTAGAAACAGGTATTTAACAACTGACCATATCTATGTAATTAACTAGCTTAGGGAAAAATCAATAGAGTATGGCATTTATAGACTACTAGAAAGTTTTTGATTGTCAAAATTTCAGCAGTAATGAAGGTCCTTCAAATACAAGGAATGGATGAATATTATGTTAGAACTCTTGAAGATATCTATGAGGTAGCATTGCAATACTAAAATTCCATAAAGATAGTGAGAAAGTATTAATTGAGAAGGGAGTTAGACATGGAAACCCCATCTTTCCTAAATTATCCAGTGTGCCTAAAAGTTTTTTTTTTTTTTTTTTTAAGAATTTACAGCAGAGTGGGAAAATCTAGGAATTAGCATTTATGGTGATTACCTTAACATCTATAAATCTGCAGGTGACTAGTTAATCGTGGGACCAATTGCAAAAGATGATAGAAGATTTGAGTAGAGAAAGCAGATATGTATAACTGAAAATGATGTGAGTAAAATTATGATAATGTTTAATAAAAATGCTAAGAGACAACCAATAAGGGCTGCGAACGAGCCTAAAAAGATTTTTAATGGTTATGCAGTATGTGATTAGGACAGAGAGTAAGTGTTTCCCAGGACATGAGACCGAAATTTAAAGAACGGTAGATACGGGATGTAGAGCTTTTGGTGAACAAAGTGAGATTATGAAATGTAAAATGTCATACTCTCTAAAAAGAAAAGTATACTATCCGATGCCCCTACCAATATTAACTTATAAATCAGAAACTTGAAGATATACTGCAGTAAAACCTTTGAACATAAGCTAGTTATAACTCAAAGAGCAGTGGAAAGAGTAATGAAGGGATTAACACTAAGAGATAGAAAAGGAGCAACATGGATACGAGAACAAACTAAAATAGAGGAGATTCTAACAACTTGTAAGAAAAAGAAATGGACGTAAATAGGACATGATAATGAGAATGACAGATAATAGAGTGACAAAAAGAATAGCAGAATGGATCCCTAGAGATTGAAAACAAAGCAAGGAAAGGAAGAGAAGACGATGGATTTACGAGCTGATAAAAAAAAAATTGTAGGTGTAGACCGGCATAGAAAGACCATAAAGACGCGGTAGTGGAAGCACAAGTCAGATGCCTTTGCCCTGCAATGGACTAGCAACAGATGATGATTTATATATATATATATATATATATATATATATATATATATATATATTGTATATATATAGATGTATGTATATATATAAATGTATGTATATATATATATATATATATATATATATATATATATATATATATATATATATATATATATATATATGCATACTTATTCTCTGTACTCTTCCTTCAGTCATGTCCCTTTCATACATAAATCTTATTACGTGGCCTGTACTTCCAGTGAATAAGCTTTCTGATATCCACTAGCTTTCTCCTTTTCATTAATCTCTTCCCATTGATTAAATTTTCGATTATTTGGTCATTCTTAAAGAAACCTTGTTATTATTACGTAAGATATAGTTGCAAAAAAGATTGAATGTACAAACTGTGTTTGTTTATGTGAATTAATAATTTTTGTGATTAACTGATTGATTTAGTTGCATGTGATATGAAACGAGACTAAGTAATCAGCATACTACGTTGCGCTAATGGTTCATTGTCAAATTTGCGTTTAGTGTTTTCTTTCTTCTTTATCATTTTGTGGTTTTGATTTTTCTTTTCATTCCGTCTCTCAAGGCTTGTATCGTCAGAAATTTATTCATCATGGTTGATTTTTACAATCTGATCTTGTCATTTTTATTGCCGATAACCCTATTACATTCAACTCGCTTCTTTTATGTTGTTTGCTCGTTAGAACGTTACACTGAAGTTACTAATATGCGGTTTTTGCCTCTGGTTAGATCATATGTGTGACTATACTTCGGGTACAAATTTTTAGGAGACGCTTTTTCTGTTGAGATGATTTTCCCGAACCTTCGCTTCCTCCTCCTCAGAATTATACATAGCAAGAAGGTGTACTTTGCAAATGACATTCATGCGTATTCGTCCTCTGACCGTGACCTCTCCTGACCTTCTTCGGTTGCCATATCTGCCAACGAACTTCTTGCCCTCTGTCTTTTTATCATTGTTTTTCACAAATGTCCACAAACTATTCAAATGTTGAAAAGACATATAATCTTGCAGGTGATATTTGCATTGTGTTACAAAAGAGTGCGTGGTCTTGTAACGTAAATGAATAACAGCGTGATTTGTGTTTGTGTCCGTGTTTGCAGGAATGCAGATTGTAAAATAAATCGTCTTGAAAAAGCAAGACCGGAGCATCGAAGTTCTGATGAGATTTACCTTATATTGTTATTTCGAATACTTGAAGAGTAAAAGAGATTGATTCCAGCCCAAAAGCACCTCAAATATAAAAGTCATCCCGATAGTGTTTTGTATTATCGATTCCCTTTGGCGTCAGATTATGTTTTTGGGTGATGAAGATGACTGGGTTGCATAAGGGTTGCCAAATGACCTTCCAGATTAACTCCCCTTGAGCGTCCCTTTTTTTCTAATTGCTCTCTGTCTCGATTAATCTAATGAGATTATTCAAGGGGGATTAGTGGTTGATTGGATCGATGAATTCTTGAATAAGGCAGACACTTGGTTCGGTGTACGTTTTATTAGAAAATTTTGAAACTGATCTCGCTAATGCTCTTAAATGATAAATTAAATGCATTGGAAGAGCCGTATCTGGACGTCTGTTTTTCGTCAAAACAACTTCTCCAGATATCTATGGGAGTGACCTCTCTTTTGTATGGAGTCCTGTTACATCTTTGTGACGGCACCAGTCTTCTTGATCGAGAGAAGCTTTGGTTAGGATAAGTAACCCTTTCTTTACTTTCAAAAGAGTCTCATTCGTAGTGTCGTCGCCTTCTGCTAATTGTCTAAATGGTTATCAATTGGAAGAACATAGTCCAATCTGAGCCGTTTACGTCGTAATGTATTCCACGTCCGCGATCGCATGTCGCTTTGAAACTTTGCCTTCCTTTGCGTTTTCATGGAACGATTAACTTGCCTGTGTTTATCAACCAGGTCTCTCTGGTTATGATTCTATTTTTTAAAGACCGCATTTTATTTTGAAACTCATTATCATTTTGGTTTCTTCACCCATATAAAGAGAAAAGGTGACTGTCAATCTAAATAAGACACGGCTCATGTGATCATTCAGTTTGAGTCTCACCGTGTTTATCTTTCACGATGCTTCAAATATTTTTACTATCAGCTATACTAATTTCATATCAATTGTTTAATGCCAGCTAATTTATTGGGAGATTATGTTTTTGATGCAATGCTGACTGATGAGTCCTATCCAGAAGTAAGTAAAAAATCCATCGTGGTCGAAAAGTTCTGGAATTTTCATTCAAACAGAAAGTTGTTAACTGTAAACAAGGTAAGTTTCATTTTTAGATTATAACATAAGATGTCTCAGTTTCTAGACTTTCTGAAAAATCAATTCGTTCAATTGATTTAATGATAGCTTACGGAATACAAAGGGAAAGGGAAAGACAATGAAAAGCATATCTTTTAATTTATGTATTTTTCATGTTAGATATCTGCGATTTCAGTCGTGTTAAAACAGTTTAGTACAGACTGACTGGAAAAACACAAATTAGCGTATCACGAGTAAAGAAAGAATGAATAGAATGTTCACAAAAAAGTATATAAATTATTGTTTTGAGTAACTAAAAAACAAAATCAAGATGTGTAATTTTGTATATTGTTAATTTAGATGGTTTAATCGTACATGAAAATTTTATTATATACTGTAATAAAACTGGAAATGTTGTGATTGTAAAAGAATTTAATCAACTTTTTGAATAAAAAGATAGAAAGAAAAATCATGACAGTAAATATGAGAACCGTTTTTAACCATGAATAAACTCAACTGCCAGCCAAATGCCACACTACTCTTGACGTCATAATGAATCCCTTCAATACTCAAATATCTACAAGATCCATAAATTATTTTATCTTAAACTATAATCATCCTTCCTTCCCTCCCTGAATGTAGAAGTGCACGGGGGATATCGGAGGGATAAATGAAACACTATCTCATTAAGCAACTGTCAAAGAAAAAACACTGTCAAACGTAATAAATGGAGGCAAAGAGAATGAATTTTCTATGCTGCTGCGGTTTCACTTATGCTGTGTGACCATAAGAAGTAGGCACTTGGTTAACGGAGTGGTTATCCCTGGGGAATGACTGATGAGGATGGCGGCCTTAGATTGGGATGGCTGGATCGTTTGGGTGAAGATAGGATCTCTCAGACTTGCCTCATATTACTACTCTATTGATCCTTTTTAAACGAGTTTCTAATGAACTGATGTTTATCTTGATAATGGTGATGGTCATGTAATTAGTAGTACCTGAGCTCATCCTGTAGCTGTCGAATCATATATCTGTATCAGTGTGAAAAATTCCACTACATTAATTTTACAAAAAAATGCTTCGTCAGTAGCACCCAATTATATATACTAAGACATTCACATTGACATATGTTAATACGTGAATTTATGTACAAACATTTACCTAGTGTTACTACAATTTTTTTTATGGATACCATTTCCTCTATGGCCAAAATAAACAGCATTATATAAATATAATGAGCTTCATTGAATATGCAGACAGATAGCTTATGTTTGAGTGCTAAAAGCGGATTTAGTCCTGGACTAGGCGGGATTAAAGTTTACCTTAGCAATCTTCTTCTTTTTCATGTCATTTATCAGACTGAGTTCTCAGTTTTGAACGCAATGTACGCTTCAGTAAAAAATATATCAAAATCAGAAAGCTTCATTGTGATTTTGCCTTTTCAAATACTAAAAGCTTCTCTAAAATGGCGAAGTGAGACGTGCGAGTAGAAAGGTTTGCTTCAGCCTTCGATAAAGAGATTTACTTTCCTAAGCCACGTAGAAATTCGAGTCTCAAATTCCCCATATCATGTGAAAATGGAGGTCAGGTGGTATTCATTCATCGCTTCTGCTTCGATAGCCAATTCTTGTTCTCCAAAAGAGTCGGTGACACTATACTTTAGGAAGAAATCTCTCTCTCTCTCTCTCTCTCTCTCTCTCTCTCTCTCTCTCTCTCTCTCTCTCTCTCTCTCTCTAACCTTCAGATGGAAGAGAACCTTTAATGAAATTATTCCTGGAGCACAGGGACCATCATACGAATCTTCACCGTTAAAGCTGGCATCGTGTGAAGTTTCCAAGGTTTATGACCGATGTGTTTTACGTTTGGCTTTTTTCTTTTTTATATTATAAAATAAATGTATTTATTTAAAACAAGGATACTGAGTCCAGCTAAATACACCACTAGTCCAATCAACATGCAAAGTATAATCAATGAAATTGTCATTTATTCGTTAATGCTATATTATCTCTCTCTCTCTCTCTCTCTCTCTCTCTCTCTCTCTCTCTCTCTCTCTCTCTCTCTCTCTCTCTGGTGTCTAATAAGAAACTGACATTATTATTATTATTATTATTATTATTATTAGTAGTAGTAGTAGTAGTAGTAGTAGTAGTAGTAGTAGTAGTTTCGGAGCATAGTTTTACGCATTAAAAACCTACCGTATATGTGTTGCAATGACTTACATTTGGAACTACTTTTCTAAAATTTCCTTCAGTGTAAATATTCTTCCCATTAGATGTAATTTCACAGACTGTTTTTAGAATTTTTGGTTTCGTTGTCACCCACTGACGTTTATTATTATTATTATTTCTTGCATAGCTACAACCCTATTTGGAAAAATAGGACGCTATGAGACCAGGGGCTCCAACAGGGAAAATAGCCCAGTGAGGAAAGGAAACAAGCAAAAAATAAAATATTTCAAGAACAGTAACAACATTAAAATAAATAATTCCTATATAAACTTTAAAAACATTAACAAAACAAGATGAAGAGAAATAAGATAGAATAGTGTGCCCAAGTGTACCGTCAAGCAAGAGAACTTTAACTCAAGACAGTGGAAGACCATGGTACAGAGGCTATGGCACTACCCAAGACTAGAGAACAATGGTTTGATTTTGGAGTGTCCCTCTCGTAGAAGAGCTGCTTACCAAAGCTAAAGAGTCTCTTCTACCCTAACCAAGAGGAAAGTGGCCACTGGAAAATTACAGTGCAGTAGTTGACCCCTTGAGAGAAGAAGAAATGTTTGTTGTTTCTTCAAATTATACAAATGGTCACGGGATCTGAATTACCAACGGCGTCCAGCAAATTCAATTACCGAAAGAACCAGTAGTGGAGAAAATGAGGAACTGCCTTGCCTTTTTTATGCTTACCCATCAGAGTATGGAAATGGTTTTTGAATTACCTGGAAATTCCATTGAGTTCTACTTGTTACTTTTACAAGAATGTGAAAACCGAATCGTACTCATTAATTTAAGAAGGAAAAACGATAGACCAAGAGTTGAAAAGTTGAGAGTTGAAAAAGATAAGCATGACAAAAGCAGTCTTGAAATCTGCATGGAAACGAATGATTTTAATTAATGCTCCGCTATTCAATTATTGCACGTTTAAAACAATCATTCGTGATACGACAACTTAATTAAAGTGGGTTTCGTCTTTCCTCTTTCTCTCTTTAACTTCTCAACTTTAATTATTCCCCTTCCCCCTTACAAACACCTCCTCCCTACCTCGATTGCTCCCTAGATCCGACCCCTTCCTCCTCTCCCCCTCACCTCCTCCTTGACTTTTTGAGTCTCATAAAGTCTTTCCCTTTCTCTCATGTTTTAGTCACATTTTTCTTTTGGTGACTCGAATATTGCATTTTTCATGTTTTTAGTTCAAGACAGAGTTTATGTTTGCCATGGTGCGGTTTTTCACCTTTACCATTGAATTGGGGATGGTCTTCATGTTTTTTACCTAATGTGAATTGCGCGACCAACTTTTACGTATTAACATATGTATACCCATGAAATTGCATACAGTATAATGATGTCTGTAAGTAACTATTTATGTCTTTTCAAATAGATAAGCAAACAGAATTATGAACCAGGACGGTCTTGTAGTACACGTTCAAGTTAACCCAGAAGAAAACAAAAGCCACTTAACAGACCCAGTGCGTACCATCTCCAAAATCGCAGACGCTTACGCTTATTATGCATTCCGAGTACAGTGTGTCAGTACGGACGACAAAGAATTACTCAGCTCTTGTCCTACCTGAACGCCCCATGTCGTCATCACCTCACATCTAGAAAGCTTTTCTAAAGTTGAAACAAATTCTTTCGTGAATCTTTCATAGGTGGAATAATTTCGGAGAATATTCATGCAACTTCTGTAGTAAAATTTTCCCATGGGAGATGTTCTTCCAGATGCCAGGTGAGGCAGCTATTCTAGATTCATTTTCACCCCCCCCCCCTCTCTCTCTCTCTCTCTCTCTCTCTCTCTCTCTCTCTCTCTCTCTCTCGAGAGAGAGAGAGAGAGAGAGAGAGAGAGAGAGAGAGAGAGAGAGAAAAGATTATCTCATAATCGGTGTCTCTCGCTGCCATGACGGCTGTGGACTACTTATGTGCTCTTACTGCTTAGTGGTCACGTAACGCAAGAGATTTAATGTTATCTCTGGTCTTCTTCTCAAGCAGCAGCCATTACAACATTCAAGACATTTGGTTACTCAGCAAATGCAAGAGAAAGAAAGAGAAAACAAAGAGCAGCGGAAGGGGACACGAAGGAACTCAACATCATGGTTATATTCAAAATAGCATCAGGCGATCGACGAGGAAAATTTTTAACACTGCTTATTTTTTTTCGTTTTATTGATTCTCATTGTTTATGAAACTTTTGTTTTTGCTATTGGCATCATCATCTTGAAGTCTATTTATTAAACCAATAACTGGTTTTATAGTAGTATAGTAATTCCATACTGTAAATGAAAGGTATGCAAAATTTTGTAATATATAAAATTCTTTCATACCTCTTTTGTTACAACTATACCAAAGATTTTTTAAGCAAAGAATTGTTTATTACTTCATAAACAATCTAAAGACAATTCTTCATTTTCACAGGACCCCGATGAAGCATTTGGTTGTGTGTGCGCCATTGTGGCTGTCTACTTTTACTTTCTTTTCATCACACCGAAATGAAACCTAATCATGATCACCAGATCTCAGTAAAGACACAGGTGATCTGGGGTCTTAGATTGAACTGTCTTTTTCTTATACTGAGTTAGAATTTTCAGAGCATACTTCTGCGTATTTGTCACTTTAAACTACCCTACTATTTCGTAATATGTTTGATTTATTTTTATCCTATTATCTCAAATAAATGTCTCTTTTTAATCAAATTTATATATGAATATCCTCGTTCACATTCTTAATTGCTACGTCATGTTTCTTTCGCAATGTTAGATGGATCTTCATTTAGTGTTGCATTCCCTGCGTTATCTAATCATGAAGATTTCCCAGCAAGACGTAGCCACGCTACTCTACCCAATTATTGAAAAAGAGAACCCAGCCATTAGCGCCTTCATTCCGAGAGCCAATGACGTCATCATTGCATGTTTTACTTTCTAATGTTTTAGGTTGCATGTATCGCTTACACTCCTGCCTGCAGACGTTACCATTTACACTGGCTGTTTGTTTTTTAATATTAGACCTTGACCAAATGAACTAAGACGAGTGAGGATGTTACTGAAAAGAGAAAAAGCTGTTTGTTTAATTGCGTATCTTTCCAATCATGTTGAAGTTCTTTATTATCATCATCATGAACAGCTGTCTATACGTCAGATGCTCACTTTTTACGGCGTTAGACGTGTAATGAGTTCTCTGTCCCCTCTCCTTTTTATCCTATGTACCTTTTCCCCTCAATCTTATCTCGTTTAGACATTCAGCTTTGTCCTTCCTCTGCGATTTCCTTCAGATCTCATCCCCTTGCTTCTATATTAACTACTCTTCTGACTAAATGCTAAATTATTTTTGCACGTCAGTCTCTTTTGTATGTGCCATGCATTCTATTTCTTCGTCATTTCTTTATCCGTAAAACGATTCTCACCACCTTTCTGTGGCCTTGAATCTTCCCAATCTACAGTTATATCTTTTTAAGATCTCAATTTGCGTTTATGTTTTGTTATTGATAGACCCATTTCCGCTTTTAAAGAGTGTAATAAGTTGTTTACTAAACGGGATGCCATACCACTAGACGAGCAAAAAATTTTTTTCTTTCATTCAGGCAGTTGTTACTCGTTTTCGTACTGATCCCTTAATTCATTTTTCACAACCCAGTATATCGCCCAGGATAACAGGTATACACTTCCTCCTTAACTTTGAGACCTGCTCCTTCACCACAACAAAGAGCTCTCTCTCTCTCTCTCTCTCTCTCTCTCTCTCTCTCTCTCTCTCTCTCTCTCTCTCAGAAAATAAGTCCAATTGCATTTTATATTTTGACCCTGGTCTTACTGTTGTGAATCAGCCACCCGTTGAGATACTGCCGCTAGAGAGTTATGACGTCCTTTGACTGGCCAGACAGTACTGCATTGGATTCTTCTCTCTGGTTACGGTTCACTTTCCTTTTGTCTACGCATACAACGAATAGTCTGGCTTATTCTTTAAAGACTCTCCTCTGTACTCATACACCTGACAACACTGAAATTACCAAACAATTCTTCTTCACCTAAGGGGTTAACTACTCCACTGTAATTGTTCAGTGGGTACTTTCCTCTTGGTAAGGGTAGAAGAGACTCTTTAGCTATGGTAAACAGCTCTTCTAGGAGAAGGACACTCCAAAATCAAACCATTGTTCACTAGTCTTGGGTAGTGCCATAGCCTCTGTAATATGGTGTTCCACTGTCTTGGGTTAGAGTGCTCTTGATTAAAGGTACACTCGAGCACACTATTTCATCTAATTTCTCTTCCATTTGTTTTGTTAAAGTTTTTATAGTTTATGTAGGAATTATTTGTTTTAATGTTACTGTTCTTAGAAAAAAATTTCCTTGTTTCCTTTCCTCACTGGGCTATTTTTCCTGTTGGGGCCCCTGGGCTTATAGCATCCTGCTTTTCCACCTAAGGTTGTAGCTTAGCAAGTAATAATAATAATACATTAATATATGTTACCTTTGATGAGACACATATGAGTTCATTCGCGTAATCTATAAACACATTTTATTAATACCATTTTTCTCAAAGGCAGGGTTTCATCAGTTAGTTTTGCAAAAATGCAATCTTTGAAAAAATAATTGAAAAGGATTTTCAAAGATTGCCATTTGTTGTGAAGAGTTATAAACCCAATTAGTATTTTTCCTTTTCCCTTTTTTTTAAGTTATCAAGAAGAGGTTCTTTTTGTGCTTCTTTGATTTGAGAAGTGGTAATGGTCCTCCATCAGGTAATGTTTTTTTGGTAGCTCTGTCCCTGCTGATTACGACCCTGTTTTCGTAACTCCCATGTTTTCTAAAGTGTTGATCATATGTTCTCTAATTTGCAGTTTGGCTTTTGCAAAGGCCTTTGAACATATGATGCCCTTCTCACAATTTCCAATGCTGTACAGAAATAACCTGATTTTGATCAGGAAGTTCATATGATTGGCCTTGATCTTAGTGCTGCCTATGACTGGGTTAATCATGAGGCCCTTGTTTTCCACTACAGATGGGAGTAAGCGGGTCTTCTTCTCCTTCTTCCCTTCTTCTTCTTCTTCTTCTTCTTCTTCTTCTTCTTCTTCTTCTTATTATTATTATTATTATTATTATTATTATTAGCCAAACTAAACCCCTAGTTGGAAAAGCAGGATACTATAAGCATTATTATGGATTTTTTAAGTAGTAGATTGTAAAGAGTAGGTGTTGATGATTACAGAAATGTAGTACAGCATATGATTTTCCTCTGGGTAGAGTTCTCCGCCCATTTCGTAGCACATTGAATATGCACGATATGCGGTTTTGCCTAGAAAATAAGCCTGATGCATAATTGTGCAGATAACGCTAAAATCTTTGCATCAGTTTCATCGTCTGGATGTAGAACTTGGTTTGCGGAATTCTTTTATAGAGATATAGCTAAGAAAATTAGTGCTTAGTGTTAGATATGCAGTTAATTCTACCAGTCTTGCTTTCTCCTTCATGAGACTTAATACTGCACAGTATTCTAGAAGTTTTATTCCAGCTGTGACCAAGTTGTGGAAGGATCTTCCTAATCGGGTAGTTACATAGGTAGAACTTTAGAAATTCAAACTTATTGCAAAATATTGTTTGTTGATGAGGTTAATAGGTCTATATTCATAGTTTATATAGTACTGCTCTATTTTAGCGTTGTTACTGATCTTCTTATATATATATATATATATATATATATATATATATATATATATATATATATATATATATATATATACATATATATCGTGCCTAATCCTTGAAATTGCCTATTTCATGAATTAGACAGCCAGTGCGCCTAATCCATAAAATAAGCATTTCATTGCCTGTTTCACGAAATATGTAGTAATTTTCCTAAAATGTGTATAGATTCTTTGCAGTTGCCTATCACAGATTAGGCAGCCTATTTCAAGAAATGAGCAAGTTGCCTGGTTCCTTATTTAGACAAACCTATTATAGTGGCACCAAAAGCAGTTAATATATTGATAATGAGATCTAGATACTGGAGCCGTCTAGTTTCAAAACTAATTTATTCCATGTTTGTTTATGTAATTCATTTTCATATGTAATAAATCCTTATGCATAAACTGTACACGGACACCCTCCCCACAATTAAATGCATAATAAAATAAGAAATGCATAATACACGATAAAGGAATACTTTGATTATATCATCATCATCATCATCGTCTTCATCATCATGAAAAAAATATTTTCACAAACAAAAGTACATAAATTCTCAAGAATATACATTTTACTAAACACTTATTCTAACGTTTATTGTTATTAGAATGGCAATAACTGTGACAAATTTGACCATTTTTCCAGCAAGTGCGCCTCTTGGTGACTCACATAGAAGCCCTAGAACATTTTGTGACCCCTTGACCTTCGGATCCAGAATGAAGGGCTGCAATACTACGGAAAAGTAACACATCTCGTTTAACTTCCCCTTGCTCTATGAGTACACAATCAACTTTTGGAAGTTGGTTCCTTTACTGTACAAGCCCCTTAGAAATAGTCTTAACGTAGATTGAGAAGAGAGGCAAGCAAAATAACTACCGTTTCTATTTTATGAAACACAATTTGTCACTGTAATGACTGAACTTTGTAAGTACAGGGCTCCAGTATCTACATCCTATTATCAGGATATTAACTACTTATGGTGTCACTATAACTGATTTTCCTAAATCAGGAACCAGACAACTTGCCTATTTCCTGAAATAGTCTGCCTAATCTGTGAATTAGGCAACGTCTAAGAATCCATACACATTTTAGGCAAATCGTTGTCTATTTCATGAAAGCAGGCAATGGAATCCCTAGTTCTTGGGTTAGGCGCACTGATTGCCTAATTCATGCATTAGAGCAATTTCAAGGATTAAGCAAGACATATACTAGTCTACTCTACCTATAAAAATGACGGCTAAATATTTAGATAGATATGCACACACATAGTCAACCCTTCCTACCCCACCCCTTTCCTAACTACAACACGGCAGTTTCAGCAGTTTGTGATAGATTTGAGGTTTCCGATTGTACCTCACCAGGATATGACTACTCCCTCTCCCTTACCCATGGGATGGGGAGAGACCAAATAGTCATACTTCTGGCAGTGCTGGGGAGCGTGACAAGATATATTTATATATATATATATATATATATATATATATATATATATGTATATATATATATGTATACAGTATATATATATATATATATATATATATATATATATATATATATATATCCCCTATATAATAAAGAGCAACGTGTCTGGATATATATATATATATATATATATATATATATATATATATATACATATATATATATATATACACTGTATAAATTCATATATATATATATATATATATATATATATATATATATATATATATATAGTCCCGGTCAACAGCCTTGCCAGAAGTATGACTATTAGATCTCTCCCCGTCCCTTGGGTATGGGAGAGGGAGTAGTCATATCCTGGTGAGGTACAATCGGAAACCTCAAATCTCTCACAATCTGCCGAAACTGCCATGTTGTAGTTATATCATTTTATTATATATAGTTTAGGCATTATTTCTCTATTCCCTTTCCGCATTGAGCTGCTTTCCCCATTGCACTCATTTGGTTCGTGCTTTTCAAATTAGGGTTGTAGCTTGGCTAGTAATAATAATAATAATAATAATAATAATAATAATAATAATAATAATACAAAGAGTATATTACTTAATGTAGTAGCATAACCATCTCGTGAAGAAGTTGGTGGGGGATATAACCAATGAGCGTTACTCCAAGGTGGAAGAAGAAGAGCGTGATTCTACTGCAACTCTGTAATCCCGAGTTTTGTCGATTAACGAGTACTGTTGAACCTCATCCAATTAAACCTTATCTAAGCACTTGGTAGTTTTATATCACACCCTCTTTACTTTAATTCAGACTACATTTTTTTTAAATGAAGAAATAGATATCGTTATTTTAGGCGCTGAAAAATTAACTTTCCTGTGTTCACGCCCATGAGATAAAAAAATATCAGAAACGGAAGCTGCGTGTCCATGCAATAAGTACCAAGTACACTGTTTTTGCCGGTCATGCCACGAATTTCGTTCCAATATTTTATACTTGGATTCACGCCTCGATGTCCGGCGATTGTTTAGCTGAAAATTTCATGGTTTGGTATATTCTATATTTTTCAAAGCTGTTCCCCTTCACATTTCCATCTACGATAAAAAGTTTCTACTTTTATTTGCGTTGATCTGCACGTCACATAATGGCGTTAAACGAGTGGCACCATGGTTGTAGACCTGATTCTCGATCAATTGAAGGTGATCTTCAAGGAAAACGGAAGCAGGGTTAAAATACCAAAGCTTTTCCGCCGATGGAAAAGGAGAAATCAATGGGTTGAACTAGAGTCAATAAATCCAGTATGTAGTGTAGAGTGTAGACCAACCCGAGGAAGAGGACTGGGCGCAACTTCAGGCTACGAAATAATACTGATAGAGGAGATCGTGAATATTGTTACAGATTCTGACACATTATGATGGTAGGAAAAAAAAGGATAAATCACACGAAGAAAAATTATTATCATTATTATTATTATTATTATTATTATTATTAATTATTATCTACAAGCCCAAGGTCTCCAACAGGGAAGATAGCCCACTGAGGAAAGGAAATTAGGAAATGATTAAACTATATCTAGGAAGAAATGAATAAACAATAT
>NC_090727.1:117780906-117790906 GCF_036898095.1 Palaemon carinicauda | reverse complement strand
ATTAAAAAAAATGTTCCCTTGAATGGCTTCAATGGAAAACACATGTAAACACAAGAACAAATAATGCAGTGGTGACTACATTGCCTAGCTTAGCGTAAGGCGCAAACGGTCTATAGATGTGTCATTATACTTCAGATTTTTTTTTTACGAGTAAACAATTATATCCAAGATATGATTCGTCACCTCCTGCCTGCCTGCAGTCATCTTGTTACTTCTTAATGGAAAGTTTATTATCCTTTTGAACTCTGGTGAAGTTAATCTGTTGCAACGATAATCGTGCTGCCCGTGCTGCATTCAAACCTGACAATGATTAAGTACTCTCTCTCTCTCTCTCTCTCTCTCTCTCTCTCTCTCTCTCTCTCTCATTATATGTGAGTGAGCGCGTTCTTGTTTCTAATCTAATTATCAGATGTTATTGCATGCGTGCATTTTCCATCCTCTGTAAGCCGATTACTGCATATCTAGTTAGACTTATAAAGACCAGATCCAATAACGTCTCACTTTTCTTTTGCTGAGGTTAGATTAAACCTAAAGCAGATGAGAGGTGAACTGATCCAACAGTTTGGCGACTGTGACTCCATGGAAACACTGATGAATTGGTCGTTTTTCCTTTCGATGTATATATTGTAATTCTCTCTCTCTCTCTCTCTCTCTCTCTCTCTCTCTCTCTCTCTCTCTCTCTCTCTCTCTCATGTAGTGGTTGTATATACTGTATTTATAGAAGAAAGGATGTATTTTTAAAGACGAGCGCATTTGAAATGATATAATGTATAGGCCTACTCCGTGCAATAAACAGACGAGCAAGACTGATAAAAGGTGTCCCACCCTGAGAAAGGATTACTACTATGCTAGTTGTTTTCTAAGTGCTTCAGTAATGTAGATTTGACAATTAACACCGAATACGCCGCCTGATACTCTAAATATATACCGAAAATGTATACGATAAACAGATCTTGTATAGATTATGTAGGGTGCATGGTTTCCCATGTGACTTATGGCCAGGAAAAATAGTGGTAAAATGCTTTGGGAAAAAAATATTGCTTTGTTTAACAGACATTATTTCAAATAAATAACATTTATTTTATGATTACCTTTGTTAAGAAGTCTATTTTACTCGTCTTTGGTGTGTAAGACTTGTAAGATGAAGTTCTCTCCGAACACTTAGTGGATTATTTAATCCAAGACTACTTTTAAAATATGTTGCCGGAACAATAAATCTCCACTAATGTTTGAGAAGGGATTCAGTCTGTAAATAAAATCCGAGAAATAAATAGAGTGGTTGAAAGGAACCCGAGCAGTCGACACATGGAGAAATTAGACTGTTGCCGCTGTAATGATGTAACATGAGACTTAATTGGAGTACCCTCAAGTTCATTGGACCAAGAAGTAATTTCGTTTTAAATTTCTTCCCTTTCATCTTTCTCTTCTTTCTCCTAAAATGTTGGTTTTTGACATGAATTTTTGTGTCTCTTGGGGATTTAACATTTAATTTTGTAGTATATAATGCTAAGTCCAATGATGCGGAAATGTGCTTGTGGTAGTTGGGGGTCACTGAAAATCGTGTTTTATTACCCGTTAAGAGGGTCTTGGTACTTCTATTTGCGATCAATAGACTAATGTCGGTGTTGGCAGTGTAAAATGTATTCTTAAATTTAGGTTGCGTCATTGTCTTTGTAGCCTGGACCGGATCTGCACAGTCTGTTAAATGAGTTCCATTGTCTCGAGATACACCAAAACACCAGTCATGCTCTCTAAACTCTTTATTCACAATGATTACGTATTTTAAGGTTTCCGTTAATTATTTAACTGTTTATTATCGATTTTGTATGAATAAAATTTTACTCTATCCTTTTGTTCAGTCATTTCTTTATTAGTCTATTCATGTGGACAGTGTGTTCCTTGGAAGCTCTCGTATTGACTTTTGCTATGATAGCGAATGCACTGTATAGGAATTGATAATATAGGAGTTATCCAGAGAAATGCATCATTAATAGGTAGTAGATTGGCCAGGGCACCAGCCAACCGTTGAGATACTACCGCGAGAGAGTTATTGGGTTCTGTGACTGGCCAGATAGTACTAAATTAGGATGCCTCTCTCTGGTTACGGCTCATTTTTTTCTTTTTCAACACATACTCCAAATAGTCTGGACTATTCATTCCTTAGTCTCCTCTGTCCTCATACATCTGAAAACAATGAGATTACCAAACAATTCTTCTCTACTCAAGGGGTTAACAGGTGCACTGTAGTTGTTCAGTAGATCCTTCTCTCTTGTAAGGGGAGAAGAAACTCATTAGCTATTGTAAGTAGGTCTTCTAGGAGAATGACACTCCAAAATCAAACCATTGTTCTCTAGTCTCGGGTAGTGCCATAGCCTCTGTAACATGGCCTTCCACTGTCTTTGAGGCAGAGTTCTCTTGCTTGAGGATACACTTAGGCACGGTGCTCTATCTTATTTCTATTCCTCTTGTTGTTTTGAAGTTTTATAATTTATATATGAAAGATTTGATTTGATGCTGTTACTGTTCTTGAAATGTCTTATTTTGATTGTTTATTACTTCACTTGTAGTTTGTTGATTTCCTTGTTTCCTTTTCTCACTGGGCTATTTTCCATGCTGGAGCCCTTACTTTTCCAGCTAAGGTTATAGCTTAGCTTGTGATAATAATAATAATAATAATAATAATAATCTATGATACATTCATTTTCAATTGCTTAATTAATGCTCATAAAGCCTCCACATTAATCGCATTATGCCTTCGCAGAGAATCGTCAGTAGCATGGAGATATCAAACTCAACGACACACAGGCCTACTGCAAGACTTCTATCTTGTAAACACACTTAACTCTTCCTGAATAAGTTGCTTAGACTGAGTTCAGCTCCCGTATTCCAGATTTATAACCATCCAATTCTTGACTTCTTTGTATTGCTCTGTTCTTCAGAAATGAGCGAACTGTAGACTTTTCCTGAAGACTTGGCCCTCCATTCTCTTCACAGGACCAAATCACCCCTTATCACTCTCCTAACTGTTCTCGTTTGGTATTTTTTTCATCTTGGTTTCTTCAGTAGTTTGACCGTTGTTAATGTAGAAATAATTCAGCCATTGGTTGGCCACAATATGTATTATTATTATTATTGCCTGTTTTTGTCCTACAGTTAGGGCACCCTAAAGACAATACATCACCATATACATCCACAGTTATACAAAAGTCTTTGGGGGTATTAATCTACAATTACTCGAGTGGCACAAGTGGATGAGATCATGATGAGGGGTAGATGGAGATGGTTTGGGCATGCTCTTTGCACTCCCCAAGAGAGAGAAGTTCACCAAACGTTCAACTGGGCTCCACAAGGGACTAGAAGAGTTGGAAGACCCAGGCCTACATGGCTGAGGACTATGAAGCGCGAAGTAGGAGATGTTGAATGGAGAAGTGTTGAAATAAAATCTCAAGAAAGAGACGACTGGCGAAATCTAACCGAGGCCTTTTGCGTCAATAGGCGTAGGAGGAGATGATGATGACGATGATTAGTCTACAATAAATCACGTTCCACCAGAAGCTAAGAAAATATCATTGATGTTTTTCCACCTTACTATGAGATTCAGGGCCTCTGTAACACGGTTTTTTGGACTTTGCTCCTTATCAATGCATCGGATGTAGCTGAAAGTTGACTTATGTATATTTTACAACCACACACAAATTTTGTCAGCATTATCAATAACCTAAACCCGATAGTTTTAATTTTTATAGAGTAAAAATGATCTAGCCGACGCCATGGCCAGTGATAACGAGCCAAGAGTCGGAAACATTCATTACGTAAGCAATGTAAACACCTTTTGACAAAATTTTGCCCCGCCCATCCACCAGACACCCATTCACCTTGTTCCATCGGCTCTGAAACCCATAACAGTCAAAAATGGCTAGCAGGATTTGGAATTGCCCCCGAGGTTGCAAAACTGCATTTATCTTACGACTTGCAACTTTATACAGTCAAGAGAAAGCCCGTGGCCATATTTGCTATAGCCTGAATATGTAATTATTCAGTTTCTAGTTTAAATCCAATGTTTATGGTCTGATTTGTATTTAGCGTAATATGATTATAATACTTGTAATGTCATTCAGGCTTTTGAACATTTCCATTAACTATTCACTATGCCACTAAGAGAGAGAGAGAGGAAGATAGATTGTATGTATACAGTCTTTATATAACTATTTTTGTTAAAATAAGAATTTTGTGCTAAACTCTCCATCAGACCAACGGATCATCCGATATGATTTGTTTTCTTCTTCTTAGGCCGTACGACCGTGTTGGCTATGTTTTGGGCATGACTGCATTTTGTAAATAAATCATGAATAGTTTTAGGAGTTTTATTTGTACATCTAATGGGAATTCATAGAAGTAAAGTGAACATAATTCATTTATCCTTTAAAATAATTACTACATGTAGCAAACAAATAGTAGTAAAGATGATAATGCAATGAAGGAATGATACCATACTTTATCTTTAGCTTCAACAACGGCAATAACATACCCAGTTGCCATAATTTGTCAGCTTAATGAAATAACCTATCATCTAATGTTAAACTTAATTTCTGAGGAGGCCATGGCTTATTGCACAGTGAAAAAAACATGACAAAGACTTTATGAATGGCGGAACGATACATAAATGTGGGTGGGGTATCTGTGCTAGCGTAGTAATACTACTGGAGCAGTAGTGCCGCAACAGCAGTATACATGAATTAGACGTTTAGGCCAACTGCTGGGATCCTTGAGGATTATTTAGCACTTCTTACAACTACTCGAGAAATGAGTTTTTATAGCCAGAATTTAAATTTTCTGATCCAACAATGCCCATGATAGCCTTCAGTATTATCCTGAATTATAACGAGGCCAAAGTGGGTGGAGCCTCATGAAGTCATCATTCTGACGATAATTATTGGTGAAGGTTTAAAGCCAAAATACGGTATCGGCTTCTATTTTTTTTTCTCAGTAAATAGGTAGGTAGATAGACAATAAATAAAAATTGCTTGACATTGGATATAGCAGTTATCAATGAGCTTGAGTACTACGTTTTTGAAAATTAACAACTATTCCCTACACCTTGTCAATCTGATTGTGACCTATAAAGTAGACTGTAATTTCTTAGGAAACTTATTTTAGGAGTTAGACTAATAATCGAAGTGTTTTTGTATTTATTAACATATTTTGTTGGTGTGTTCATTATGACAATTATCAGTGGAGAGGTTTCAGAGTTCATAAAGGTGTACTGCTTTGCTTTTATTTAAACTTTTGTGTCATTGCTGGCAGAGGTATAGCTTTCGTTACGTATATGCCGTCATAAGTTACGTAACGAGTGCGTTCGAAACCTTTTCTCTGAATAAGTTGGCCCGTCTACAAAAAACGTCACTTTTACATTATAAGTACCAAATTTATTCAACCTACGTAATGCAGAATATAGTTAAAATTTATGTGTAGATATAATGTGCATTCTGAATAAGCGTTATATTTATGAAATTCATAGATAAAAAATGTTTACTTTTCTCGCTTAGAAAAAAAAACAGAACCCAGCATCGTGAAACACTGACCAACAACTAAAGAATTAGCATTTATTAAGATTTAAGCCCTCCAGAGGACGATCGTTAGGAGATGATTCAGTTGTCTGTGTTCTGTCGTTGATGGGTTGAGGCATGGTTGAGCTACTATCTACTGTAGACTGGGGATTGTGGGTAAGTGGTAAAAATCAGCGATACCTCTACGCTACCATCGTTTATTTGATCAACATCGAAACGTAAGTATACAGAAAAGTTAGCTCTGAAATCTAACAGTTTTACTCTAGCATTAAATTAAATACTTGTACTTCCAGATTTCCAGGAATTAAAAATAGCAAAGAATATGAAAACAGCAGAATAATAAACAAAACTTATTTAATGCTGTGTGTATTAAAGTAATAACAGATTGGCAATGGCCATTACAATCGAAAACGACGGTCTTTCTCCTCATATCTAACTTGCAACCCACTATCGAAATACAAAAAATGATAAATTAGTAGTGATTCTCCTTAAAATTGAGTATAGAAGTGTATCACCGGCTAATATTTGATCAAGGAAATTATTTAAAAGCACTGACACAAGAAGCATAAACATATAAAGGTAATATATAGAGAAAGTAAGATAACTAACTATATTTCGTGTATGACCGCAAAAATAAACCAATTTAACGTAAAAGGGAGGATGATGCACTTCACCTTTATGTAGAAAAATAATTTTTTCTATAAAGAGAGAGGACTGAAATGCATAACCATCGCTCACTACAACAAGCATACATATTACATATGTGACAGCACAGTCTTCTTGGCAAAAGCAAACAATGTGTTGAATTTACTAGGTCTATTCACATGAGGGTGATCTCTTATTATCAATGTGTGCTCCTACTTGGGTGAAATCCTCGACCCTTTTCTGAATGCAGTGAAACAGAAATGCCGGATGTAATATCCCACCTTACCAGGGATACAAGGTCTAAATATATTAAGACTTTACCAGGTTAGTTATGAAACTGTCAGTAGCAACCGTCTTGCTGATTTGAGTAGCAAAGAATATGAAAACAGCAGAATAATAAACAAAACTTATTTAATGCTGTGTGTATCTTCTCACAAATGAGCATATCGTTATATGCTCATTTGTGAGGAGATATACCTTTCTTGAATTTCTTCATTACTTGCAAGGATAAACAGGACACAAGGCTTCATTGTTACAAGCAGACTGGTGCCCTATTGATATACTGTAGTCGAAGTATCTATACTATAAGTCTGCGTTGATCTAACACTCCGGTCAGCAAAGGCATCCTCTTCCACCAAATTTCTCCTCTCCATATCATCCTTCACCTAATTCTCTGCTTCCCTCTCGATTTAACCCTTCCCCTAATAACATGTTCCTCCCAAGCCTTCCCCACGCCTCTCCCCCGGCCATCCTCAACATGTGATCACACCATCTCAGTCGTAACACTTTTATCACCTCTATAATCTTTACTACTCCTGTCATTCTTCTTATTTCATAATTTTCCAATCTTTCAAGCAGTGATATTCCCATGATCCACCTCATCAGTTTCATCTCTATTCTCTCAACCTTTGCTTCCTCTTTTCGTCTTTGACCCATTGTTTCCAATCCATTCATTAACACTGGTCTTATAACTGATAAACTTGATTAGCATTTTCTTATCACATGCCACTCCTGCTACCTCCCTCCACTTCCCCCAAGAAGCTTTTATCCTATTCTCAACTTCAGCCTCACATCCTTTCTCTTGACTTATTGTATATCCCAAGTATTTAAACTGCTCCACCTGTTTTATAACTGAACCTCTATTTTCATGTATGACTATCCTGTCCCTACCGTCTTTACTGCCCACCATAGCTTCAGTCTTATCCCCATTTACCATCAAGCCTCCATCTCCAAAGACTCTCGCCACTCTTCAACCCTTCTCTGTAAGTCTTCTTCATTTTTACTAGTTATCACCAAATCGTCTGCATATAGCAACTTCCACAACCCTTCATTTCTGATGTCTTTACTTGGCACATTTGTTATATGTAGACTAAATCTATATATTTCTATGTTATAGGACCTATGAACAAGGTTTGTTTTGAAATATTAAACATTAATGTTACAATAAAAATATTGTGATGATTTGTAAATGAAAGATATTGTATTCTAGAATAATGATTACTGACCGATTTTCAAGAATATTTCAAAGCCGCCAGACATGTGTGTACACTGCGTCATATATTTTAGCCCTGCACTTTCGAGAAAACAGGTTCCAGTAGATGAGAGAATTACAGAGACCATATCTGAGTTAACACCTGCCCTTGTGGAGACATTTTTAGTGACACCTGCTGTGCCATAGCATTTCTGTTTCATTTATAATGCTACTTATTTTTAGAAGAAAATAAGGATACCTTGGGAGATCACATATCATTAGAAGCTGTGTTCCTGATTATCAACTTTTACATTTGAAACTGTGTTCTGGAAGATTTATCGCTGACCTTTGGAAATTCATAAGTTATTTTCGTCAACCAAGACATAAATCTCAGGCATGTACCCTTTTTCTATTTTTTTTACCCCCCCCCCCCCCCAAAAAAAAAAATCAGTAAATTACTATCAAAAGTTGAATTGTGGGTATTTTATGAACCTTGTAAGATATTGTAAATAGTATTAGCCATAAATATAGTTATTTTTATGTTTTCTGATTATTATTTTCTTTCACTGTTACTGCTTTGCTACTTCCATGCTAAGTCAATTGTCAAGGGAATAAGACATTGAAATAGATTTTACATAATCTACTTTTTGATATAGCTAACCGTAACAACATCCAAAATCATCACAAATGAAAATTGGCTTAATGTTGATCCTTGGTGTAAATCTAACACTAACTTCAAGGTTTCTGTTTCCCCAACAGCTGTTATTACTTTTGTTCTTTTTTGTTCTTTTGTATATCATCTCTACCATTCTAACCAACTTCTCTGGGTCTTTCTTCTTCCTCAAGCACTAAAGCATCTCTTCTCTTGGTATGCTATCATAAGCCTTCTCTAGATCTACCAAAGCACAGAATATCTTCTGGTTTCCCTCTAACCTCTTTTCCTGTATCTGCTTTACTATAAAGATGACATCCACAGTTCCTCTCCCCTTCATGAATTCATACTGATGTTTCCCTATTTTCACAATCTCACCCAATTTCTCATCTTGTATCCTCTCAAAAACTTTTAAACTATGTTCTGTTAGTTTAATTCCCCTGTGGTTACTGCATTCCATAATGTCATCTATCTTCTTAAATATACGAGCATATAGACTCCCCCTACCAGTCTTTAGTTTAGGCCTTATTTCTTCTTCCCATATTGCTCTTAAAAAATGAAGCATCCGTTCTGTAGCTAGAATTTTGACCATTTCAATTTCAATTTTTCATTTAATCGACGCCCGCTTCACTTCTGTATTCCGTCTCTCCATCCCTGGCTCCTCCACCCTTTGCGCTTCTCCCAGCTCCTATCTCTCATTTTTAGTATTCAATAGTATTCGTTCAAAATATTCTCTCCACATCCTCTTAATGTCTTCATCTCTATGCAATACATTTCTATCTCAGATCCAATGCATCCCCTGAAAAGTAGAAATGCACCATTTGGGGCACATGTATCCCAGGATAGAAACCCCTGAACTAAGTAAGTACATTAGTTGCAATAATATTGTTCGGAATTATAAGTCGAAACTTTATTTCAGATACGTAATTGGCTGTATTAGATAATTCAGGATAAACCAGACAATGGACTTGCAGATTTTTTATACTACCAGTATCATTGAATGAGTCTGTTTTAAAGGTTTGCATCAGTAAATAGATATTTCTGATCAGAGTCTCAGATCACATGAAATCCCAAGAGCTGATCTTCGTAAGCTTGAGATGAAACTTTGACATGACAGATTAACTAAGTCATATTATGAGCATTTTGTCGTTAAGACTGATTTAGATCGATATTACCTCAAATCTATAGGAAAATGATAAAATATTAGAATGATATTGTTTTTCTGCATTCCACATAATTTCGGTCCGAAGCTTCAGTTTAGACCGTGACTAAAATAAGATGATGGAGGATCCTCTTGGGGAAATAAAAGCCACCAGTTGAGATACTATAGCTAGAGTTGTGGGGTCCTTTGTCGTACTGTCAGTACTACATTGCATCCCTTTCTGTGGTTACGGTTCACTTTCCCTTTGCGTACACATACACTGAATAGACTGGCCTATTCTTTACAGATTCTCCTCTGTCCTCATACATTTGAAAACACTGAAATCACCAAACAATTCTTCTTCACCCAAGGGGTTAACTACTGCACTGTTAATGCTCAGTGACTACTTTCCTCTTGGTAAGGGTAGAAGAGACTCTTTAGCTATGATAAGCAGCTCTTCTAGGAGAAGGACACTCCAAAATCAACCATTGTTCTCTAGTTTTGGGTAGTGTCATAGCCTCTGT
>NC_090727.1:117770906-117778406 GCF_036898095.1 Palaemon carinicauda | reverse complement strand
AGATTGACAGTAAGTGTTTCCCCAGGATGGAGAGCTTTTGGTGAACAAAATGAGATTATGAAATGTATTATGTAACTTTCTTTAAAAGAAAAAAAAACGTATTTAATCAATTTGTAATACTAATATTAACTTAGAGCCGTACTGAAGCCCTAGAACATAAGTTAGTTACAACTAGAAGAACTATGAGAAGAATAATGATGGGAATAACACAAGAGACATAAAAAGGGCAACATGGATGCGAGAGCAAACTAAAGTAAAGGATATTCTAACAACACGTAAGAAAAAGAAATGGACATGGGCAGGACATGTAATGAGAATGACAGATAATAATTGGGCATTAAGAATAACATAATTGGTCCCTAGAGACTGCAAAAGAAGCAGAGGAAGGAAGAGAAGACGATGGATTGATGAACCAAGAAAAATTGCGGGTGTGGGCTGGCATAGAAAGACCACAAATAGACACGGGTGGAACAACGTATTTTTCAAAGGTTTTTATTGGCCATTCATGAATGGCAGAGGCAACGGACAGTGACATTACCCTAGCAAGCAGGACAATGCCCAAGCCCCCTCTTCACCCAAGCTAGGACCAGGGAGGGCCAGGCAATGGCTGCTGATGACTCAGCAGGTAAACTTATAGGTCCCCCATAGTTCACAAAACTGGTGAGATTGCAGCCAACAAAGGAACTAACGAGTTTGAGCGGGACTCGAACCCCAGTCTGGCGATCACCAGTCAGGGACGTTACTACATAGACCAACATAGGTGCCGAGTAAATACTTATATATATGTTGCAATGAATTTGTAGTATAATTCTGTATTAAATTTCTGTTATTATCATTAGTCAAACGTCAACCGCAAATAGAATATGATAAAACCAATTGAAAACAGCCCAGTAAGGAAAATAAATGAAGGAAAGAATAAATTATACAAGAGAAATGATAGAAAATAAAACAAATTAGATCAATGATGAACAGATTAGATAAGACTGTGCGTCAATGCTTGTGGTGAGCATTCTTCCCGAACGAGTAACATTTCATCGGAGATGGGAAATAAAGCGGCAAATGGACTTTGGTCTAGGTTACGTACATCCTTGACAATGCAAAGAAATGAAGTGGTAACTGAGAGTCCATTAGGATCAATAGTTCCAAGGAAAGGGCGCTCTCTTTCAGGCAATTGCCTTCATTTATTTGTTTTATTTTACATTTTCTTTCCCTCGTAATATATTGTTATAATTAGTATTGGTAATAGGCCTATGAGCAGCTGTGTCAGTATTCGGTTGGTGTAGGTTTTATCATCGGTGGAATAGGATGGTTATCCAGCCTGTGATGTCAATGTCATTACACCAGTTGTGTCACGAGATGTTACGAAGGGAAGTTTTTTTTATTATGCTCTACGAAAGATTTTTTTTCTAGTTATCAGAACAAATCACCCAGGTGTAAACTCTCAGGTAATCTCTCCTGGGTTGTTTATCATTCTTAATTGCTTTCGGTCTTAGATATTTATGAGCATGTGCTGAACAGACACTAATTTCTCGTAAAGTTATTCCCGTAACCTTTATTAAAAGAACATCTGTAGTCTACTTCGCTGGTTTCTCTCTCCAGAGGGCTGTATTCATCAATCAGTCAATCTTGCCTGGATTGTCAGTTTGTAGCACAGAGAGAGAGAGAGAGAGAGAGAGAGAGAGAGAGAGAGAGAGAGAGAGAGAGAGAGAGAGAGAGAGAGTTATCTTTAAAACTCTACGGTGTTATTAGCATTAATTAATTACGATTAGTGAGTAATTTGCTTTTTTAACATATTTGAAAACCCCTTTTGTATGTATAAAACTTGTGCCTTTTTTCTTTTTGCAATGATTTATTTTGCGAGTGTTAATCAACAAAAACAATAATAATAAACAAATATTCCTTAGTAGTGAGTGTTTCCATATCAAACGAATAGAATAATGATGTCTTGTCCGGCCTTGCAGTAAGAAATTAATTTTTAACAAGTGAGTGAGAGATCTCTATGGGGCAACGTTCAACTACTGCTGCCATTTTATTCAAGCACACGGATCTTGTTGCACAGTGCATTTGCTCATGTTGGGAATCCTCGGAGGACAGATTTAGCTACGTTATTGCATAATTGCTTTTAATGCATTTATTACAGCCTGATTTATTGGGCGGAGGCGCCACTTGACATTCTTCTTGCTTGTCTATTATACAAGAGGTTTTTATTAGATTGCATTGGCTATCTTTCGGCAATCTTATATTCTCCTGTTTCTTAAGGTAAAACCTATTCCTAAGTTGTTTTGTGTTTTATTTCATTGTAAAACGGCACCATATTTATTTATTTAAGAAAGATGAGGATTTTCTCATTTATTTTGAAAATGTTCCATATTAAGTAAATACATTTGTTTGTGCATTTGGGTAGCATTTAGATAAACTCTGTTATAATCTTCCCTTCCTTTTCGCATTATCTTTCCCTCCTCTTCATGTCCTTCATACGATTGAAATGGAGAAAAGATGATGTAGAACTAATGTACAATCTTGAATGAATGGAGTATGGCAAAATTTCCGAAAGTAAAACCAACTTCTGTCTTCGTACAACCAAGGGTAAAATGTTTGTTTTCCTTTCACTTTCAGATATGAACTAAATGTTTGGGTTACCTCTGAGTTTCATTGCAGCAGTAAAACACTGAAATCTCCCTGTCTTCAGATGAGGACCCAAATATATCCGATTATGTTTTCATGCAGGCGGGGTCATGAAATTTCAATGGGACTTAAAGAGAATTCGTGTTTTTCTTTTTCAGTTTTCCTCAAGCTGAATATAGATGAATCTTTTAAATCGCCAAAATGTTGTTTATCGTTTCTTACGATAATAGGAAAAAGATATCTACACTTGTGGCAAGATGGAACACAAACAAACAGTCTTTTCTCACAAGTAATTTCCCACGGGCTCATAAGAGTCACTTAAACAAGTGGGAAATTTGATGCAAATAAACGCATAATATATATATATATATATATATATATATATATATATATATATATATATGTGTATATATATATATATATGTACTGTATATATATATATATATATATATATATATATATATATATATATATATATATATATATATATATACTGTATATATATATATATATATATATATATATATATATATATACTGTATATACAGTATATATATATATATATACTGTATATACAGTATATATATATATATATATATATATATATATATATATATATATACTATAGTCCCGTGTCTGGGAACCAAAATACAATATTATATATATAAAACGGCTGGCAAACTACACAACCTCGAGCACCAAAGTCACCTGTTTGTTTTTACATTAAATCTGTTACACTTGAAAATATTAATACCCAAGCTCTGAGACGCTTGTATAACTCCCAGACAGCAATATTAAAAAACACTGAATATCCAAAGGTCTCTTAAATACACTCAAAACAAAACTGGGTAATTATTATTGAGAACTATTCAAACAACCTCTTACTTCGATTCTTTAACAAGGGTACGAGCGAATACTGAAATATCTGCATAAAACCTTAGACTAAGACAAAAGAAATAAATACTCATGAAAATTATTCAATCACCTGTTTCAATTGAAATTAAATTTTACCTATTTAATTAGTCTTGACACTTATTAAAAATAGTTAACCTTATAATAATACAAATATACTTCACGTTTCTTCAGGGCCAGTTACAGAAACTCTAAGAGAATTAAAGATACACCGATCTAGTTCGAGAGGCGTATGAGAGAGAGGGAGGGGGGATGGCTCTTTCACAGGACAGTTCGGTTCTCTTATGCTCTTATGCATCCCTGGAGGTGCTTATATATGGATGTAGCTACTTCCACAATATTCTAGGTCCGAGATCTGGAAGCTTAGGGGTTGGCCTAAGGGCGTAAGGTTGCCAATGATTACTCTCTTAGACGTGTACCGACGCCACAGAGAGATGTCTCTCTCACAGCTAGCTCCGCCCACCTTTGTCCTCGAAATAAAAAAAGATAAAATCTAACACTAGGCTTTTCGAGAGCCTTCCAAAACACGGGCAAATAAAAGAATTGCGTATTTTTTCACAAACATTACGCAATACCTCAAAAATTCACATAAGCCCTTGTTCATATCTCGTATGGATCATATAACACTGTTAAACAGTTTACATAAAACTTCTTACAAAATATGTGAAATAAAGAGTTAATTCTTAAAAATAACGTAAATTTACATATACTGACTTGAATGAAGAATACAATGAAATTAACAACGAAAGTATTACATAATTTACATACCAAACTTATACCTACATGAGAGGAACTCACCTTACAAGCTGGACCTCTTAAATAAACAAATGAAATACTTTAATAAATTATTACTCTACACTAGACCACCTTTGTAAGAGTGTGTATATATATATATATATATATATATATATATATATATATATATATATATATATATATATATATATAGTATACATATATATATATATATATATATATATATATATATATATATATATATATACAGATATAATCTTCCTTAGCACGAAGATAATTCAATATATGGTAGTCCACATAAGGAAAATTAAACGGTAATGTGTATATCTAGAAATGCTCTACAGTTTCGTGCGCCACTGGACCTTTTAGAGTGTTTATGAAGAAACGCTCTAAGGAGAGGTCCAGTGGCGGACGAAACTGTTGAGCATTTCTACATAATTATATCCATTATCTTTTAATTTCCCTTATGTGGGCTACTACCATGTGATATATATATAAATATATATATATATATATATATATATATATATATATATATATACACACACACACAAATGTTAGAAAATTAGAACGTTCAATGAAACTGCAAAGAGACAGCAAATAAGAGTTATGGAAGAACCTCTAGACTCTAGAGGTTCTTCTACACATATTCATTAACAATTTCTAGAGTCTAGAGATTGTTAATGAATATGGGTACTTATGACAGACAGTAAGTGTTTCCCCAGGACACGAGACCGAAATTAAAAGAAGGATAAGCTTGGGATGGAGAGCATTTGGTAAACAAAATGAGATTATGAAAAGTAAAATCCCACTTTCTATAAAAAGAAAAATATCTAATGAGATGGTCCTACCTTTATTAAGTTATGCATCAGAACCTTGGAGCTTCACTAATGCCTTAGAACGTAAGCTAATTACAAGTTTGAGAGCTATGGAAAGAATAATAATGGAAATAACAATAAGAGACAGAAAAAGAGCAACATAGATACAAGAGCAAACTAAAGTAGAAGATATGCTAACAATATGTAAAAAAAAATTGACTGATAATGAGAAGAACAGACAATAGATGGACATTAAGAATAACAGACTGGGTCCCTAGAGATTGTAAAAGAAGCAGGGGAAGGAAGAGAAAACTATAGATTGACGAACCAAGAAAGTTTGCAAGTGCAGACTGGTACAGAAAGACCTTAGACAGACGCAAGTGGAACGACATGTCTGAGGCAATTGTTTTGCAATGAACTACAGTGGTAACAGCTGGTGATATACAGTATATATACATGTGTGTGTGCGTGGGTGTGTGTGTATTATTCTTCATAGATAATAATTAGATAGTTGTATGGATTCATGAATTCCCGGTTTTTCTTACGGGTGAAATTCTATAACTCCATTCTGGTTAGTTGTTTGCCAGAAAAAAATGAATAACTTAGCTCTCTCGAATGAACTACCCCAAGCACTATACATGTCTGCTATTGTAGTATATTCACTAATAAAGACAAAAATAAAATGAATATGGGTAAAACTAAGATAATGTTCAATGAAAATTCAGAGACAACAAGTAAGATTTATATATAGCCGAACCTCTGTAGATTGTTATTGAATATAAGTACCTAGGACAGAGAGTAAGGGATTCCCCAAGACGAGATCAAAATCAAAAGAAGTGTATGCATGGGATTGAGATCATTTCGTAAACAGAGTGAGATTGTGGAAAGTAAAATGCCACTTTCTCTACAACGAAAAGTATTTAATCCGATGGTCATACTAGACGAGAGGGGAAGGGCATGTCTAAGGCCTTTCTCCTGCAGTGGAATACTTATGGGTGATGATATATATATATATATATATATATATATATATATATATATATATATATATATATATATATATATATATATACATACAGATATGATATAAAAGGAGTTTTGTTGTATCTTGCAGACCGAACCCAAAATTATTTGGTTAATTTTGACTTCTCTGTTTCTTTTTTCCGTACTAGACTGCATGTTCCAGTAATACCAACATCGTCGCAACATTCTGCAATACCAAATAAGGTTTCAGACTGACTTGTAATAATAATGATAGTAATATATAGCACATTCATCCCTCTGGTATATAACCCGGATTATGCTTGAAAGATTTATCACTGTATATTACTAACAAGCCTTTATAGTATCCAACAAAAAAGAAAGGTATCCTATAAAAAATTTGATAATCCCAGAGACCAAACTCAAAAAGGTCCAATGTATATAAAAGAAGATATCCAAAAATATTTAACAATATGACAGTGTGTGAGCGAAACATTTGTATATTTCAGACGCAGAACTTAGGAAAATCTAATTAATGCAGCAGAAATAGCTAGAAGAGGGAGCGTTCTCACAGATAAAACATCAAACCCAATACAGCCGATCTAGCATTCTAATTGAAAATAAAATGTTAAAAGATTTAGTATAAATCTATATTAAACAAATCTAGTCTTCGGTAGTGCCATAGCCACTGTACTATGGTTTTTCACTGTCTTGGGTTAGAGTTCTCTTGCTTGAGAGTACACTCGGGCACACTATTCTATATTGTTTCTCTTCCTATTGTTTTGTTAGTTTTTTATAGTTTATATAGAAAATATTTATTTCAATATTGTTACTGTTCTTAAAATATTTTATTTTTCTTTGTTTCCTTTCCTCACTGAGCTATTTTCCCTGTTGGACCCCTGGGCTTATAGTATCCGGCTTTTCCAACTAGGGTTGTGGCTTAGCAAGTAATAATAATAATAATAATAATAATAATAATAATAATAATAATAATAATAATAATAATAATAATAATAATAATAGGCAATTAAGAAATTTAAAAAAAAAAAACAAGTGATTAAAGGTATCACAAGTGATATAGTGATTGAGTTGCTGACCATGAATTGTAAAGTATGTCTCAATGATGGAAATGAATTTCTTTTCCGTTAGATAAAAGTAAATTTTATAAAGACAACAGAAAGAATTGTTGAGAAATAATAAACTTCGTACACTGTGTACGGTGTATAAATGGATTTTGAGTGACAACTTAAGATAGGTGACAGGATGATTTAAAGGGAGGAATAATGCAAGTTTAGACAATGAAGATAGTGTGTGGCCTATTTAGTATGAAACCGTCATTTGAAAAATTTTAAAATAAAGAAAAAAGACTGAGTGTATCTTTGATAGATGTTAAAAAAAATCCTATGAG
>NC_090727.1:117690906-117758406 GCF_036898095.1 Palaemon carinicauda | reverse complement strand
CAATAAGTGAATCCCGTCCTGTTAATAACGTTGTACTTCTTCCATCTGTGTCATTCTTTTTATAGAAATATCACTCTGGATACAACTTCCAGGAATTCCAGGAACTTCTGAACCTGTACCACCGTCCTCTTGATCATTTTGTATCTGCCTGGCATTATCATCACGCACGAGACGAGTTATCTGATCGTTCAGTCTTTGGAAATAGGGAAAACTCCCTGTTATTATCGCTTCATTTTCTTTGCATTTTTTAAACTAAAGATGTATTTTATACTATGTAACAAGGAGTATTTAAGGACGGCATTTTGCAATTATCTTTTATTGAGTTTTGTAAATATACAGTATGTTGTCTGGTCTGTTCCCCTTTTGTATTAGTTTATAATGTGCGGCCACGCGTCTACTCTAATATATATATATATATATATATATATATATATATATATATATATATATATATATATATATATATGTATGTGTGTGTGTGCAGAAGAACCACAGGGAAAATAAAAATATGAGATATAAGATTTAAGTCCTGTCTAGTTTCGTGATACTTCTTCAGAGGACTGATTTATTGAGAGGGGTTTCTTTACATTTTATAGGGGCAGTAAACGTACGAACATACATATAGAGAATTATAGAACAATGACGCTCCCATAGTTAGGACTTAATCTTATATTTCATACTTTTATTTTCCCTGTGGTTCTTCTGCACATGTGATTTTTACGCATATATATATATATATATATATATATATATATATATATATATATATATATATATATATATATATATAGGCCTATATATAAATATATATTTATGTATATATATAAATATGTATATATATATATATGTATATATATATATATATATATATATATATATATATATATATATATATATATATATATATATATATATATATCCGAGTAAGGTTATTAGGGTGCATACAACTAGAATTACCTAGGAATGCATATATCGTTGATTGAATAATCGAAGCTGTTGTATCTTGCAAGTATGTAGTGTATGAGTTAATGTAACGGATGGATAGTGGAATGGAAGATGAGCTGAGGCGCAGATTAGGAACAGACTCGGAAAGCCTAAGCTAAGAGACGGTCAGAATATATGAATGGATTGCCGTGTCAACTCTCCTTCGTGGAAATATAAACTGGATTGAAGAAAATAGAATATTAAAATTGCTGCTATCAATTGTTTGTGTCTGGGCGTAGCTAGAGATTCGGGAGCTCGAGGGCCAGGGGGCCTGAGTTTTACCATATGTAAACTGTACTAAGTTGAACAAACCAGATGATCATATGGAGAATTTAAGAAATTGCAAAGTTAATGATATTGAATTGAAGAGATCAGCAAAAAATACGGACCATGGATACTAAGGATGCCATAAATTCAGCTGTGTAAATATTCAATCTGTTGGCAATAAAACTATTCAAATTCGAGAATTGATAAATGAAAACTTTCTTGTAGGTCTGGGGATGCTGAATCCCTTGATAGAGATCTAGCTAAAGTTAGTGCATGGTGCAAATTACGGGGTATGAAGTTGAATCATAACAGAACTCAAAGTATGATAGTAAGTAGGTCAAGGACAGTGGCTCCTCAACATCCGGATCTCAGCATTGATAATGTTTCTTTAACTTTGTATGACTCTTTTAAAATTTTAGGTGTGATTCTCGACAGCAAATTTACTTTTGAGAAACACATTAGGTCTGTGTCTTCTTCAATTGCACAAAAACTTGGCTTATTGAGAAAGTCTTTCAAGATTTTCGGTGATGAATCTATTCTGAAGTAGTGTTTTAATTCTTTCATTCTACCTTGTTTCGAGTGTTGTTCTCTTATGTGGTCTTCAGCTGCTTATTGTCATCTTAATTTGTTGGACAGGAACTTACGGTCTATTAAATTTCTTGTTCCTGATTTAAATATCAATCTCTGACACCGTCGTTCAATTGGTTCATTATGCATGTTGCATAAGATTTTTTATAACTGACCATCCTTTACATTTAGATATTCCCGGACAGTTCCATCCTGTTCGTAATACTAGGAATGCACTTAATTCTAATATTCAGGCCTTCTCTATCATGAGGCTCAATGCTACACCGTATTCTAGAAGTTATATTCCAGCTGTAACCAAGTTGTGGAATGATCTTCCTAATCGGGTAGTTGAATCGGCAGAACTTCAAAAGTTCAAAGTTGCAGCAAATGTTTTTATGTTGAACAGGCTGACATACTTCATTTTATATTTCATAAATGACATATCTGTTTTTATGTTGTTACTATTTTTAAAATATTTTATTGTTGATTTTTTTTTCATATCGTTTATCTATTTCCTTATTTCCTTTCCCCGCGGGGCTATTTTTCCTTTTTGGAGTCCTTGGCCATCTTGCTTTTCCAACTTGGGTTGTAGCTTAGCTAATAATAATAATAATAATAATAATAATAATAATAATAATAATAATAATAATAATAATAATAATAATAGGCCCAGGAAAGCAGCTCGTAAAGTAAAACAAATACTTGCATACTTTTATTTTCTGATCCATCTTCGGAGGATCTGGGGCATTTTGAACACCCCGCCCCTCCCTTAGCTACGGCACTGGTTTGTACAATGTACCCGTTTTAAATAAGAATTGAAAATGTGAACAATATGAAGATACGTAAAAGTGTTACAATTATCGATATACGTAAAATGGTTGTTCACAATTAGGAGTAGAAAGGACCACGAGTCGGGGAAGGGAATGTAGCCCGGTTGAAAATACGTAGGCCACGGTAGTTTCCGAAATGTAACCATCCGTACGTAGACTAAAGGCAGAAGAAATGATGAGGAAAAGGTCTATTAGATTACTATGTGGAGAGCAGGTGGACGACCTAGCTGATGAATTGTATGGTGAAGATAGGAGTGGCTGTCGTTGTTTGGGATCATTCTTTAGTTGAAGCAAAAGTTAAGATGTAGGTTTGAGTTGGAAGTGAAGGTGTAACAATGTGTTTTCAATTGTAATTATAACTGGATTGATAAGCGGGAAATGGAAATGGTATATAAGGAGAAAATGGGTTATAATATAAATAGATTAGAGTCATGGAAATCGCGGGTAAATACACGGGAAGGACAGCGAGTGTTTGCGTTGATAAGGAGAGTTAACCAATAAATGAGGAAATGTGATGTTCAATGTAAAAAAAAAAGTTAATAGTTCAAGTACAGTTGCAATACAGAAGGTAATGTCGTATACAAGTATAGATCAAGATGGATGCTATAGTCATAAGAAGCAAACATTGAAATGGAAGGGTGGAGACGAAAAAAACTGTAGGGAGAATAAGCTGAATTGCAGGAAAATAAATACAGAGAAAAGGATTAATGAACAAACGGATCTTAGAATAAAAGATTCAATCATTCTAGTTCTGAGTTGATAGAGAGGGTACTTTCCATTGCACTGAATGTGGAAAATGGAAGACAGGCAGAGTCATATGAAGTAAGAGTGGAGAAGGGTATAATAATATTTAGATTTTTTAACGTGGAAAAGAGATTGTCAAGTATTTCATAAAGGTAATGTAGAGGTTGAATAATAGAAAGATGCCAAGAACTTACGAGATTACCAGAGAGATGCTGTGATTGAGTGGCTGACAAGGATGTGTAAGATATTTGAGATGAGGGTTGTGTTCTCATGAAATGTGCCAAGACACCAGCCACCCGTTGAGATCATACCGCTAGAGAGTTATTGGGTCCTATGACTGACCATACAATACTACATTGGATCCCTCTCTCTAGTTACGCCTCATTTCATACATAGACAGAATAGGCTGGCCTATACTTTACACATTTTCCTCTCTCCTCATACCTTGTCTTGGGTAGTGCCATAGCCTCTGTATCATGGTCTTCCACTGTCTTGTGTTAGAGATCTCTTGCTTGAGGGTACACTCGGACACACTATTCTATCGTCTTTCTCTTCCTCTTGTTATTTTTTAAGTATTTATCCTCTTGTTATATTCAAGTTTTTATAGTTTATATATGAAAGATTTATTTTGATATTATTGTTCTTAAACTTCTCTACTAGTTTTTCCTTATTTCCTTTCCTCACTGGGATATTTTCCCTGGTGGAGCCCCTGGGCTAATAGCATTCTGCTTTTCCAACTAGGGTTGTAGCTTAATAATAATAATAATAATAATAATAATAATAATAATAATGATATAGGAACATTGCATTATTTGAAATCCAGGGAAAGATTGAGAGAGTGAGGTGGGAGCATTTCTAGGAGAAAAACGGCGGGATTTTAGACCAGAAAAGTGTTAAAGTTCTTACCTATAAACATTTAAGTAAAATTTTTAAAGTACAGGGAATAAACTATATACGATGCTCATGGACTGCATGGCAGAATTAATATAAACGTGTTTTGTATGTTACTGAGAGTGTATAGTTCGAAAGATAAGGTGTAAAGATAATAAGAGCTTTAAAGATGAAAGTAAAAAAAGTTGGATTATGCAGGCAGATAGGAGAATGACTGGTTTAATGTAAATATGGTCCAGTACTTGTATGTATCATGTGTTCAAGGCTTTTTTATATCTACTGTATGTGAAAGAAGTGATATGAGAAGTCAGCGAAAGGATAATTAGGGTCCAAGGTTTTATGGATCAGAGAATGAGTTGTAAATAAAGTGTGAAATGATTGGAATTTGTGGACGATTCATCACTTCTTGGGGATAGTGAACACAAACTGAAGGAACAAGTAAAAGATCTTGATGCGTTTGCAAGAAGAGGATTTTGAGAGTAATTGTGAGCAAGAGTATAGTTGTAAGTGTAATCAAAATCATGAATATGGAGCAATAAATGACAATGTGAATGGCAGAAGATTAGAGGCGGTTGATTTGTATAGTTATTTTGGGGGTAAATGTAATAGATGATTATAGGAGAAGTATGATAAGTGAAACAAGGATAGACTTTACTGTTCCTGTGAGCTACGCATGGCAGGTTGCTGGTAGGTGGCCCATAGGTGTATCTACTGAGCCCTCAGTAGCCACTGCTTGGCCCCTGGCTTGGATGGAAAGTGGAGATCTTGGGTGTTACCCATAACTTGATATGTTTGTCTTCTGTTTCATTTATCTGTTCCATGCCTCTAGCACTCATAACCAACCTTTAAATATTTAATGAATGGGTTGTTTATTAAATAAGTTATAAGAATAACAAAGTGTGGAAAATATGGTGATAGGTAAGGATGCTCAATTATTCATTAAAGAACAGTTACTATTTTTATTTTCAGAAGGTATCATTTTGTAAGCCCAGTGGTTATGGTGAAATATACACTTATTATATGCAAAAGAGACTAAATGGGTATTTCTCAGACCATTTACTTTCATAGTGACCGAGATGCATATCTACTACCAAGAATTAAGGAGAATGTACATAATCTATGTAAATAGGCTACAGTATAAGATTTAATCCACCTTTGATTTAAAAGTGTGTATCATCAAATTATAAATAAGAGGTGTGAGGTGAGAAAAAGCATACTCATTTTTAGGCTAATGGTGAACTGTTCAATTTTTGCTGGACATCCTTAGGTATTGCAGAGAGTGTGCAATGGATAAACTAGTTTTAGATGACAATCTTAAAGATACTTTTCCATATCTTAGACAATGTTATTGTTGCTGGATTAATTGAAGCTCAGCATGATGAAAATATGTGGAAGTTCCTAGAAGTTGTTAAGAGCCAGCAATTAATGCTTAATGTATTTAAGTCAGTCATATCTGTGGCTACAGTCAATGTTTTTCAGTACTGTGTAGGTGATTGCATTAGGAAGCTTGATTTTGATAGATTTCATTCATGCCTGGAATAATTGTTTCTCATATATATATATATAAGATCTCTGCAAAGATCACAAGAATTATTTGCTTATTATACAAAACAGACCCCTAATTTTCTGACAGAATACAAAGTCTTTTCCAATGAGTGAAGCAGCACGATTAGCATTTAATTATCTTAAGATGCAACTTATGGATGGTGCATTGTGCTCTATTAATGAGAGCCTTCCACTTGTAGTAGTGTGTCATGCCTCAGAAGTTGCGATCTCAACCATCCTAAATCAAGATAGTTGCCCAGTGGCATTTATTTCTAGAACATTCAAGGCAGTGCCCTGCATTATCCAGAAGTTGGGAAGGGGACTAGGATCATTATTAAAGCTTTGTGCTAGTAGAGGCGTTTCTTAGGTAGACAGCATTTTACTCTGATTACTGATCAGTGTTTTGTGGCATTTATGTTGGATAACAGAAACCAAGTCAAGATTAAGAATAACAAGATACAAACATGGAGGATAGAGCTAGCATCTTTGAGTTATACTATATGGTATCATCTTGGTAAACAGAATGTGGCTTCTAACACCTCAACAAGTGCATTTTGCTGTTCTGCCATGTAAGTCTAATCTTGTTGACATTCATGATAGTCTTTGCCCTTCTGGAGTTACTCCACTTTTGCATTTTGTGTGAGTTAAGAACACCCCTTTCTCAACAGAAGATGCCAAGAAGATATGTTCTTTGCCTAAAGTTTGTACATGAAGGAAACTCCTGTTCTATCGTCCTATTGAGGGTACACACATTAAATTTACTTATCCGCTGGAATGCCTCTGTGTTGATATTAAGGGTCCACTGCTGTTAGCAACTCATATGCCATACACACTTACAATTATTGATGAGTACTCAAGGTTTCCTTTTATGTTTCCATGTCCAAATATATATACAAAATTATGATGAAATGTCTTGAACCAGCATTTGGTCTGTGGAATACCCACTTTTATACACTTGGATTGAGGTGTATCTTCCATGCCCAAGAGCTCAAGATGTATGTCTTGGAAGGGGATTGCAGTGAGTAGGACAACTATCATCAAATTGAAACCAGCAAGTAGAATGGTATAACAGTATTATCTAGAGCGCCATTTGTTTAACACTTAAAACTTGTGGACTCAAGAAACAGTACTGGGAAGTGGTGCTACCATAGTGATTAAACACAGTAAGATCACTCTTACGTACCGCAATTAACAAAACCCCTCTTTAATGTTTCTTTAAATTTCAAGAAGTGAATTAGGGAAGTTCATTACCATCGTGGCCTTTGTCTCCAGGACCCATGTTATTACTACCTACAGTATTTAGTCTAGCAAGAATGAACCATTAGTGGATAAGGTCAAACTGGTTGATGTGAACCGGATATATGCCAATATTAGATATATTAATATCTGAATGCCGTAAGTCTACAGTATCTTTTCGTGATTTAAAACTGACTAAATCCAGTGTCCATCAATTCTTGTAAGTCTACACAAGGAAAACGTAGTTCAAAGTGAAGAACCTCAAAATGACTGAATTGTCTCCTACTATGCCTGCAATACTCAGAAGATCTATGTGTTAAGAGCCCCTGGTCGTTATGGGTGGGATTAGGTTGAGATTACTTTCTTTGTATACTGTACTTATTTTCTGTTTTTTTTACATCAATGGTGTAGTTTGTTGTAGCTGCTGGAATGAGCATCAAATAAATGTTTGCACTATGTATTGTTACGAATACTGCAGTGACTTTATCACTTATATTTTCTGGGAGAGGAGAACGTGGTTTGTAGATTATACTTCATGTTTTCTATTGGGTTAACTATGTTATATGTGCCTACAGTATATTGCAAACATGCAGTTTGGCAATGAGTCGAATAAAGCAAGAAAATTGCCGCCAAGTCCATTGATCTCTTCGCCGTATTAATTTTGTATGACAGTCATGAAATCAGTGTTAAACACAGCATCCTGCCTGAGAGTTCTCTATTAACTCAAGACGAGAGTGCGTACTGAAGAGAGAGAGAGAGAGAGAGAGAGAGAGAGAGAGAGAGAGAGAGAGAGAGAGAGAGAGAGAGAGAGAGAGAGAGAGAGAGAGAGAGAGAGAGACTATCATATGTAGACGAGAGATGCTGCTTATCAGTGATTCTTGATAATAGGATGAAGAATAGTAGAAAGTAAAAATAGAAATATCGTAATATAATGTTTAATTGCGTATATTAGGACGCACCTAAATATGAGATAGCGGTACTTGTGTGTGTGTATTGTGTGTATTCGAGTGTGTCCCGAAAGAGAGAGAGAGAGAGAGAGAGAGAGAGAGAGAGAGAGAGAGAGAGAGAGAGAGAGAGAGAGAGAGAGAGAGAGAGAATGGCTCGGTAGGGTTGGCAAGTCTGAAAGCTCTCTCGCCATATTCACCCCACCCAAGTGTCGTCGAGTTTTTGGTTGAATGGCAGAGGGTCGACGGTGGCCCGAAGTGGTCAGAAACGGTCAAACTGGAACTCATGGAATTAGAAAACATTGTAGCCAACACAGTCTACTTGAAAGCAAGAGAAGGTAAGGGGTAAAATACCCGCATCGACCAAGGCACTCCTCCTTCGCTGTGCCAGGAGAGATGCCCAGTTTATGTCCGCGTACACACCACACATCGTGTCCTTTTAGACTTATTTTCAACTTTTTTTGTGGGGATTTGCCAGTAAAGGATGCCTTGCCTTAGATTGTTTTGTCAGAGCATTGTGGCTTTGATGTCACGGGAGGATGGAATTTGCCGTAGAAGTGAAATAAACAGATATAGGAAATGGGATATGTGTAACAGCAGGAGAATCTCCCGCTGCAGAAAAGGAAGCCACCAGCGGATATTACAGAGGATTAACTTGGTTCACTTAGACCCTCCAGACCCTCCTGTTATAACCTTATTCCACATAACCCCACCACCCCCCATTCACACCAATCTTATTAGTTTGTTTACATAACCTCGTAAAATCCCAATTGGACCCAAGAGATGACCTCGAATCCCTTCCAAATGCAATGGCAGATCAACCAACCACTCACTAATTAAGTTAATCCTTTGGAAAGGACAAGTTACACATTAGCATACGGGGAACGGAATATATTTATGACAGATATTCCTGTCAGGGATTGATTGAAGCGTTGCCTAACCTACGTTTCGCCAATTAGCCAAGTATTCAGGATGAAAATTGCTATGTTTATCAGATGTGTTAAGACCACCTATGTTAACCTAAGCTAAACATTACTTACTTAGGCTATTGTTTCTCATGGATGTATGTGAATAGGCCACTGTATATTCTTAGAATTCTAATCCAACTTTGTAACACTGGTGCTGCAACCTACAGAAAACTGTCGGCAATCAGGCGTTGCTTTAACATATGAATAGCGTTGCAGAGCAGAACTTTACAGTATTTTAACATTACGGTGCCTTAATCATAATAAAAAAATAAGGTAGCAGAAGCATACATGGTTTTGTTAACTTTTACCTTTGCACCATCACTAGAAATGTCAAAACCTACTGTTCCCTGGGGTGTATGTACAATAGTGGCCACCTCTATGTATTATGTCTAACTTAGAATACGGCAATTTAAAGGGGTTGCAGGGAGCCGTTAGTCCTCCCCCACCCCCCCCGTTAGGTAAGTAGGTAAGGACACGGCTTGTAGGATAGGTTAGGGGGGAAAGTTTAGGTTAGTTGATGTCCATTTTTAATCAATGCATGAGGAACTGGCCGCTGATATACAAAGGCTCCGATCCCCTTAACCCAACCTTGGATTTTGAGTCTGGATTCATCCCTGTGCACGTCCGCCCCATTCACTACAGCTGACCTAGGATGCTGTGTTCTTAATCATAGTTGAAAAAAGTGTTTGAATAGTGCACAAGTAAAGTTTTACCAGATTTTCAGGTGTTCCGTAATTGCAGAATTTGTATCAATTTCATTAAATGTTACCCCAGATTAAATCCATAGCTCTCAAGCTGTGAAGAATCAAGACTAAAGATTCCATAAAAAAAAAATCAAAATTTGTTACAAATGCACAGTGTAACTATACAGTAATTCAGTGTTTTGAACGGTAGAAACCTGGAAGAAGCGATTGAATTGTGCATATTAATCTAAGCTACTTATCAGTTAAGTGTGATACATCCTGGCATAACAGAGCTTAATGTTATGTATTTGAGAGAATTATGCCCTATTCGGCCAACACCTTTTATCATGGCTAAATACTTGAAAAATTGGAAATTGCAATTCGAATAAACAAGTGAAAGATAACCTATGTGCATAAACAACCTATCGGTAATTATGAATTTGCCTCGTGAAAGGTAAGCATCGATGATGATTTTCACTACAATATAGTATGTGAGAAATGTTTAGAGTTACTTAGATAACTTACGACTAAAGGAAAATTCTGTTAAAGAAGTTCAAAAAGTGTCTTCAGCCCCCTTACTCTTAACCCTTACCTCTTTACTTAGGGAATAAGGAGGCCCAGACTCGGCTAGCTTAGTCAGGGCTATTTAATTCCCCAGCACTGATTTTTTGTTTAATCCTAGACTAGTTCAGTATATTGTCACATTCCATTAGTGCCAGCTGACATAATTCTAAATGTTTTACCATGAACTAAGGCCAAAATGATAACAGAGTGCCCCCCCCCCCATGTTGAGTTGTGCTGAATCAAAAGTTTAACTGTAAGAAATCTTACAGCTGCTTCTCTGTACGTAATTCTTTAGTTGGTCTTGCTGTCAAGTGCACTGTATAACCCCTACACTTCACAATATAAATGTTTATCTCTGTAGTTTTCATTGTGGAGTTAAAAGCGCAAAGTTTTGTCAAATTGCCTTTGCCGTATGCGCTTCTTACCAGAACTACTATCGTCAAGGTTTTCATCTAGGTTTATACAGTATTTGCATATTTCTGTGCGTCGTCTCCCCTTTGCTTTTCTTGTATATTTTCTGACATCAACGACATGGTCACTTTCAAAACTATCATTTCAATTACATCCTTTCTATTCAACACAAGTATTCTTTTGGTTGTGTTAATTATTTGTCCCCTCATATCCAATCTGCTCTTACAGCTTTTAAACCTTTCCACAAGATTTTCTTCTGGTTCTGATGTTAACACTAGGTCATCAACATGTACATTAGCTCTCAGGGGTGTCCTTTAATGCACTTTTCTACCTTGGTTGTCTTTTCTTGTCCCTTTTGCTCAGTGTCCATTGCCACTGCAGTACTAACAGCATTTAGTCTTAAATGGACAATTTTTACTTGAAGAATCATAGACCATTTTCAATACCATTTAGAAAATAAGAGACTTCCAGTTTCCTTGTGAAAGATTTTTTATATTCATCTTCCTAATATGAAGGTGGCCAGTTAATGTACAATCTTAAGGCTACATGTATGAAGACAAGAATTGATAGATGATGGGCATTTTTGGCTCTAATCATGTAAAACTATCCAAGGTAGTTTGTGTTGGCAAGGTTGCTTGGTAATGATATACAGTACAGTATGCAATAAATCCCTTCAATATGTTGAACCTTTAGTTGTGGTAGCTTGATGAATCATACGTATTTATCCTACCCTAATACAAACTTTCGTTGTTTAGGAGTAAAATTTTAGCGAAAACTGGAAACAGTCAATGAAAAAATATGAAGGTTTGGCCAACTGCCACCCAGTATCCACTAGTGGTACATGTCTGACAGCGTTCAGGGCCTTCATTTTGATTCAGGCCGTCGAGCTGTAGAGAAGTATTCTCAACGCTTTTCAACCTGAAAGTTTTTCTACTTTTTTCAATTTTTCTCTTGTTATTATGAGTGTGAAGGAACTTAGCAGATTGCACGTGTTCAGGGGTGTCTGATCAACACTGTAAGGCTGAGGTTGAACCTCACTTTGCGTCCGACATTTAGAAGGCAGCGCTGCACACCAGACTTCCCTTGTGATGTGTACAGGGAATGGTTGTCTTTGTCCTCCTAGTGGGCTAGATCTCGGAGTAGGAGGAAGAAGAAATCTAAACGTGATCGTTTTCCTTTGGGTTCATCCTCGAGGTCAGTAAAGTGTGCGAGATCCCTACTAATGACTACCGAAGCTTGTCACTTCGGCCCTTCTTGAGTTAACTCTATGAAAGGCATACTGAAGAAGACCGACAATTATTTGATTGAAGGGCAAGCTCCCAAGGAGGTAAGTCCCCCTGCTTCTCTTAGAGGAACCGGGAGGCCTCCCCTTGCAAAAGAACCCTAGTCTTCAGTTTTAGAAATCCTGGCCATTGAGCTTGTTCCAGCTGAAGTTCTCTGAGTTTCAGATGAGAAGTGCCCTGGTGTGCCATCGCCCTTTTTGCCTCCAATGAGCATTTACTCCTTTGACAAATACTTTGTTTTGAGTTTGTTTCTGAGTTCTCTGCCTACTCCTCTCTTCTTGGAGTGCTGTAAGCAGTTTTTTTAGTACTAAAACCCTGTTGAGCGTACTGGTTTAACTTCTAAGCTAGCGAGAGCACCCCTGTATCTCTTTGGGCTTCTGTTTCAAGAATTCTACTGTAATTATGAATATCCCAGTGGCATGCAAGGTTAAAGAGTGTTATTACCAAATGAGCCATCTAGTGGCAGTGCGCCACTACAGAGTGTGAACCCCTCAAGAGCAGACTCCTCCTCAAGGAATAGGAAGAGTTAAGAAGAGAAGGCCTTTAGAGGACATGCTTCCCAAGATTCTCTATGAGAGAAAGGCCCAAAGGTGAGCGGCTCTATTGAGTGAATGGCCAGTTCCTTTTCCCCCTTTTCCAAGGATTTTTATGGATCATAAGATAGAGCGTCAACATAGGTGCTCATCGGAGTTGGTCGTCATTTCTCTGAATGAGACAAAATTAGTTTCACACCCTTAAGATCTTAAATGCTCATCAGAGTTGCTTTTCATTCCTGTGAAGGACTGCATGCCCTACTGAACCTAGGTTGGAGCTCCTGAAGTTTAGGGGTAAATATAGGGTCTCTTAAGGTAGGAGGTTGTCCAGGGCAGTAGCCACCCGTTGAGATACTACCATTAGAGAGTTATGGGGTCCTTTGACTGGCCAGATGTTACTACATTGGATCCTTCTCTCTGGTTACGGTTCACTTTCCCTTTGCCTACACATACACCGAATAGTCTGGCCTATTCTTTATAGATTCTCCTCTTTCCTCATACACCTGACAACAATGAGATTACCAAACAATTCTTCTTCACCCAAGGGGTTAACTACTGCACTTTAATTGTTCAGTGGCTACTTTCCTCTTGGCAAGGGTAGAAGAGAGACTTTTAGCTATGTTGAGCAGCTCTTGTAGGATAAGGATACTCCAAAATCAAACCATTGTTCTCTATCCTTGGGTAGTGCCATAGCCCTGTACCATGGTCTTTCACTGTCTTGCGTTAGATTTCTCTTGCTTGAGGGTACATACGGGCACACTATTCTATCTAATTTCTCTTTCTCTAGTTTTGTTCAAGTTTTTATAGTTTATATAGAAAATATTTATTTTAGTGTGTTACTGCTCTTAAGATATTTTATTTTTCCTTGGTTCCTTTCCTTACTGAGCTATTTTCTCTGTTGGAGCCCCTGTGCTTTTAGCATCCTGCTTTTCCAACTAGGGTTGTAGCTTAGCAAGTAATAATAATAATAATACAGAAATTGTGTATCGAAGAGGGTAAAAATCAACACAAGTGATATTACAATTATGTCCGGATCCAAATCAACACAAGTGATATTACAGTTCTGTCCGGATCCAGAGTCCCTAGATGAGATGGAACCCCCTCTCTCCTAACATCATCTCCCCTTATTTCCATCCCTTTTCCAGGTGGGGAGAAAGTCAGGAAGAAAAAAGGATGTCGCTTCAAAAAAGAAAAATAATCGGGCGTCATCTGCAAGAGACTTTGTAGAGTCTCACGATCAGACATCTCCAAATAGGGCAAGATTGTTACCCCCTAGCCCGTCGAGACTTCCCATGTTGCCGACCAACAGGGTTTTGTCAAGGTGAGAACTTTAAGAGTCTACCTCTACTGACCTGAGGAGGAGTCTTCTTTCCTGAGGGTCTTAGGACTTACTGTATCAGGAAATTGAACAACTTAATTGATGCTCTGAAAGCCCCCTTCTATGGAATGCTGACATTCATTGACTCCTTCTTCAGAAAGGCACACACCTTAAAACAACGCCTTGACCTTGTCAGATGGTGAAAACTATTCTGAAACTGGAAGTGGAAGTCTTTGCAACCAAAGATTCCCTGCGACCTGTTTGTTCCTCAAACTTGATTCCTCCTGTTTTTTTCGAAACGGGAAATTCTACGTGACAGAGGGAGCCCATCCTTCCCTTCTTTCTGTAGACCCTGAGGTAGTGACCCTGATCCCTGGGATGTCAGCAGAAAGGCTTGCATAAAAATTGTGTTTTCTCAGCCTCATGGAGGCAGCAGCAATGTCAATTTTATAGGCTTTCTCTTGGTTAGACCAGTGGTTTGGTATGCTCTCATATTTTGCAGTATCTCGGAATATACAAGGAATTCGTCTTTTAAGGTTTAAAGGGGGTGGAATGATTTGGTCCACTAGTCTGCGTACCAGTGGAGTAATTGGGTGCTAAAACGAGTTGGTGCAGTGGTCAGCAAGTTCAGACATATGGATGTAGTAGTAGCAAAGTAGGAGTAGGAGAGTCGAGCTTCATTCTTTAGGAGAATTGCCATCATCAAACAGCCTCTGACATTGCTTACTAAAGCAAGGAATTGGTCCCAAAGGCAGCCACCTATGAGTGAGAAGCAGGTGCTAATAATGACCATTTTGAATTTAGATCTACTGAACAGAACCAGTCCTTTTGCCAAAGGTATCAAGGCAAGTGAGGGAGAGGTAGGCAATTCCCCCATATCACCACCTGTCGGGGGATGCCTGTTGAGTTGGTGGATGAGGGGGCAATTTCACGGTGCAGAACCTTGGATGGTGGAGGGTTTACCTACTCCCTCTATCTCTCTCTTCTCACTCTCGTGCTGATGAGCCGCTCATTATGATCAAGAGGATCCATCCAAAACCTGCTTATTTGTGAGGTCAAACAGTGGTTAGACAAGAAAGTTATTGAGGAGATCGACAACTCATCTCCTGGATTCTACAGTAACCTGTTCCTGGTACAAAAGCTTTCATGAGGTTGGAGACCAGTCATTAACCTGTCCCATCTGAACGACCTTGTTCTGCAAACAAGCTTCAAGACAGAGACCCCCAACATCGTCCTCCAAGCAATAAGACTTCTTGCTGTCCATAAGCTTAAAGGATGCATTCAGTATTTCCAAATTCCTGTTCACTGAAACTCAAGGAAGTACCTTTGGCTGGTCCTGGGAATGAGAAAATTCTAGTTTTGGGAGTCTCTGTTTTAGCCTTTCCACAGTTTCTAAAGTATTCATGAGTGTTCACACTGGTTTCACCTGGGCTCATGGGATGGAAATAAGATTTCTCTGATACCCCTACAATTGGCTGTTGCTTACGCAGTCAGGGTCCCAGATTCTACTCCACAGGGACTTTTTAGAGTTTTGTTGGGATCTGGGGATCTGATTAAATCTCAAGAAGTCTGTTCTTACCCCACAGAACTTTGTTTACTTGGGGATGAGTACAGTGTAGCACATCCCAAGGAAAAATGTTCCTATCACAGGACAGGTTACAAAGGTTGAAAAAGGTCATAACACCCTTCTGGACCCAGGAAACCCTCAGTAAAGAACTGGCAGAGACTAATTTGGTATCTGTCTTCCCTGGAACATCTGGTCTCATATGGGAGGTTACACCTTTGTTTCATGCAATGGACTGTGAAGTCTAGCTGTAGTCAGGTCCAACCCTCTAGATGTAATGGTCAAAGTGATACAGGAAGTACGAGAGGACTTGTCCTGGTGGTTGCAAGAGAAGAACCTGTTGGAAGGCTCCTCCTACAGGTTCTTCCCGTAGAACTTATCCTTTTTTAAGATTCGTCTTTGAGAAAGGAGGGGAACTCACATTATAAATAACTCCACTTCAGGTCTGTGGACATTAAGTAGTCAAACGGTCCCATATCAACAAGCAGGGTTGTTATTTTTCAAACTGTGCCATTTGGCGGTGAACATGCACTCATGGTCAAAGGACAATTCTGTAACCCTGTCGACATGTTTCATCCAAGGAAAACTAGGTGATTGCAGACAATCTTGAATCCTTGCAATCAAATTGATGACTCAGAATGGTCTTTGAATCCTCTAGTGGGAGAGATTTGGGCATTGGCGCAAGATGTGTTAAGAGAGATTCTTTGCCTTTGGGGTCTTCCTTGAAGTTGAAGAAACATTGGACTTCTTCCTTGACCCCCTGATCTCTTCCCGAAGCTCCTGCATGATCTGTCTCTTTTGGGGAATGGTTGAACAGGAGTGTTTACCAGTTAACACCAGGGCAACTCCGGGGTTCAAGGGACAGTGCTGTTTCCCCTAGAGAAGCAACGCCACCCCTTCCCCCGCGGGGAACCTTTTCTTATTTTGATTTTTTGCAGGTTTGGCCTAAGCTGGGTGTGGCCAGTCTACCTTCAAGGGAGGTTTTGATGGAGCTCTTGCAACTGGGTGCCGAGAAGAAACAGACTCCAACCTCTTCAGAGGTAGAAGTTCCTACAACGGCAATAATGTTCTTCTTTCGCCACCGTTGAAGTCTGTGCTCTTCCCCCTTTTGAGTATGCTCAGCCCGCGGGGGGTGGGGGGGCAACGTCCGAGGCATGTTCCTGCTGCTTTAGGTAGTCTCCTCTCTCACCCTCGATTGAGGCCCTTCTCTGTTGGTTCTCTGCTGCAGAGACCTTCCAGATGTCGCCCCACATCTCCTCAGACGTCCCACTCTTCGTAACTTGACTCCCCTACTGAGGACCTTTGCTGTCGATGAGTCCAGCGCATCTCTTCGCTGGCCTGCTATTTACGACAGGAGCCCTCGCTGCCATAGGGATCATTACTCTACCTCATCGAGGGAACACAGTCCTCACCGCCCTTCCAGACGTTCTCCTTCTCCGCTCGTCAGGAGGCGCTACTACAACGATACCAAGAACTGACGATCATCTTGTTCACCAATCCCTTGTCCCACTCGTGATTGTCACTCTCTAACGCGTGATCATTACTCCAATTCATGATCCCCACTCGCCAGCTGGTGAACAACTGACGTCTTTTAGAGTCTACTTGCCTGTTTGCTATCGCCTTCCAGCTCGTGATCGCCATAGGGACGAGGATCTGCCTTCTGCCTAAGAGAGTTCGCCATGTTACTTGCCATCAACACGTCATCCATGGTCAACACGCGACCATCTGCCTTTGCTTGACCGTTTGCCGTGACACATCGATAAGCCTTCTAGACCTTTGATAAGTAGCACAGCCCTTGGTCATGAAGCATGCTTGCCCAGATCCAGGCTCCACGCATGACCTTCCTTCTCCAGCGTGTGACCTTTCTCCTGCTCCCAGTGATCGCCACCATCCGAGAGAGGATGATGGGGGAGTTTAAGCGAATATCGACCACCTGGTACCTTTCCCAGCTATCCAAAAGGAGTTCATTAGGGTCCAGATCTCTTCTGCTGCCAGTCCTCCCATCTCGTTCTTCCAAATCAGAGTGAGAGGCCATGCCAGTGCCGATTGTTCAAGGTAAGCAACCTCACTCCCCTTTCTTTCAGGTGCCGAAGCCATGATCTCTTATTAGGCGATCTCCATTTCAGCTATCCAGCGAGACCCCCGGCCTTCCTGCCTTCGGGAAAGAAGCATCATGGTTTCATATTGGAGAAATCGGTCTCCTCTAGTTCTTCCTCTCCTCCTGCAGACTCCAGGCAAAGTCTCCCTGTACCGACCTCTTCCAAGGTCCTCGTTCTTCAGATGATCCTCTCTCTCATCAAGAGGATGTGAGGAGCTAGCGGAGTGGCGTTTCATATCTAACAGCTCTTCCCTCAGGTCCAGATGACTGTTACTCAGAAGAGGAAACTGGGGAAACCAACTCCTCCTTTGGAAGACAACCCCCCCCCCCCCCCCCCCCCCGTACAAGGCGGGGCTCAAGCCCTTCCAGCTTTCATCCATCACTGATGAAGGTGGTCCCTCCAGAGATACATCCCATCTCCAAGGAGATGGAACAACCTATGGCAGCTTCTTGAAGAGAAGTCTCGTCTAGACGGAAGGAAGCTTCCAGACAATCACTCTTGAAGGAATTCCTTCCCTCCCGGAGGGAAAGTAAGGATTCTAAGACACTCCCTAAAAACACCAGGGCCAGAACGGCACAACAGCTTCAGGAGAGGTCTCGTGGTACATATATCCCTGGTAGCATTAGGGTTGTCAGAGGGCAATTTTACCATATTTAGTGATTGAAGAAGTTCCCTACAAACTTTAAAAATTTTCAATTCCAATAATCCTTTAGTTTTAAAGATTTTAGAGTGGCTTTTAATTATTGGTATGAAAGGTATAACAGTTCGATTTTGCTGGGTTGTGGCACACATAGGTGTATCTGGAAATAAGGCAGATTCACTGGCAAAGAATGTTGCAGCTGAGTTGCTACCAAGAAGGTATCCCATTCCCAATAATGATTTTTTTACCTACAGTTAGAGTTTCATTTACAATAATTAGCAACAGCATTGGAATAGTTTACTTGAAAATAAGATAAAAGAAACAAGTAATGTTATATCCCCGTGGAGGTATAACAGGATGCTCCAAAAGTGGGAGACTAATCTTTGTCATCTCTGCATAGGTCACACACGGATGACACGTGAGTTTTTGCTGGCTGACTAACATCGACCATATTGTGATGACTTTTTGGTACCATTAACAGTGAGGCATTTGTTGACCAAATGCCCCACATATAGTAGTGAAAGAAATAGATATCTGTTTGAGGCTTGAGGTGAGGATGGCAGGTTCATCCTTGCCAAGATTCTGGGACATGATGTGTCCTACTATGCTAGTTTATTTGTAGCTCTATTTCTGAAGCAGTTCTTCTGAAAGATTTCAACTTTTGAAATTATATTTTTGCTTTTATAGTTTTAATTGAATATTCTTTTATATTTTTTTTTATTTATAATAAACGATATCAGGGTCAATGACCGTAGATGTCAGGATGCCAGAAAACCTCAAATCAATCAATTAATCAATCAGAGTCGTCAGCAAGCGATGTTCTTTTAGCCTCAACATTTGACGACCTCGACCCACCCTGGGTTCTTACGTGTGAGAACTTGTGGGTGTATTAGGACTAGGAGTACAAAAAGGAGGACTATCTCCTAAGGGCCGCCAGCCCTAGGTACGCGGAAGCAGAGCAGAGGCAGTCAGAGTACTTTTGGCAGGTCTTGGCCTGTATGAGGGCCATCAGTGGTTTGGCTGACCCTACGACGGGTCCTCAAGAGGGCAAGGACACCGTCCTTGACCATGTTTATAATACCCAACAACCTCCCAGGGCCAGTGCTACCTTTTTCTGGTCAAATGCATTGATGGATGCCAGGAAGAAGGTGTTTGCCCTGATCCCCGGCTCTTCCAGCTCTCTACATGCTGGCCTGTCCTCGAAACCTCTTCCACCACCATTTATTCAGCAGAGGAAGTATTATGAGGATTCCGACGTGCCACTTCTGGCTTTGCCTCTAGATCCATCTATAGAGGTACTTTCGAGGCTAGTCTCTTTTGGGAGACTTTCCTGGCTCTTGGCCACTTTCTCCGCATCTGAGGTCCTAAACATGGAAAAGGTTGCAAAGTATGGCATGCAGCCCTCTTTGTGGCTATGATCAGTGGGACACCTGGTTAGAACCGAGGATTGGTCTAAGGATTCTACGAGGAAGTCGATGGAAATGTTCTTTTTGTTGGGTACCCGGACCAACGAGTTTCTCGCCCATCAGATGGTCAACCTGTGGACAAACGTCTTATTCTAGTAAAGGGAATCGGTAATCGAGAGGTTCCATTGACAAGTTCCCCAAGGGGAAGAGACTAGGCTCAGGAACTCTACACTAGATGGCTTTTCACTTTTCAGGTCGAAATAAATCGAGCGGGTGACTGATTGATGGAGGAAGTCCAATCAGGACTCCCTACTCCATAGGTCCACGACATCTTGGTCTTATGGTACAGCTCCTCCTCAGAAGCAGCAGCCACAGACCACCAAACCACTGACATGTAAGACATCAGGATCCTCAAGAAAAGTGTCCAAGAAACCCTTTCCTGCCCAAGTTCTGAAGGCCTCCATGTCGATCCGTGGAGGAAGAGGGTGCAGAGGCCTCACCTGCTATGACGAGTGATCCTCCCGCTTGCCCACCAGCGGAGAAATGCTTTCAACGCCACTGGCAGAGGTGGTTGCATCACGAAACCAATCCCTGGATAATCTCTGTTACTGGTTTAGGGTATTGCATCCTGTTCATTCTATATCTCCCTCCATTGACTCGAAATCCAGTTCCATCAAGCTCCTATGTGAAAGGATCTGCAAGGGAGCTCAAAGTCCAGACCATTGGGGAAGGATGCTCTCCAAGAGGTCTGGGATGGGTCCCCAGGCCTCTTCAGTAGACTTTCTTGTGCAAAATGCATCTGGAGGCCCGTCATCGACCTCTCAGCTCTGAACAAGTTAGTTTTGCAAACTCCATTCAGCATGGAGACTGCAGACACGGTCAGACAAGCAGCAAGACCACAGGACTTCAATTGCACAGTGTATCTCAAGGATGCATACTTCCAAATCCCAGTCCATCCGTCTTCAAGGAAGTATCTAAGGATCATACAGGACAACAAACAATACTGGTTCAAGGTGCTGTGCTTCGGTCTTTCCATAGTTCCTCGAGTCTTTACGAGAGTGTTTGCCCTAGTGTCATCTTGGGTTCACAGGATTGGCATCTGTCTCCTGAGATACCTTGACGATTGGCTGATCCTAGCAGACTTGGTGGCAACTCTTCTTCAGCACAGAGACAGGCTCCTCGCTTTTTGCCATGATCTGGGGATCGTGGTGAATCTCAAGAAGTTATCCCTGCTTCCCTCTTAATGACTGGTATACCTTTGTATGATCATTGACACAAACTTCCAAAAAGTCTTTTCATCAGGCAACAAGGTACAGAGACTGAGGAAGGTGCCAAGATCCTTCATCATTCAAGAAGAGCTCCCAGCCCAACCATTGTTGGACTGGGAGCTCATCATCCCTGGGCCGTCTCGTGCTCAACTGCAGCCTCAGAATTCGATTTCTTCAGTGGCGGCTAAAATCCAGGTGGAATCAACACAGTGACTTCCTGGATATGTTGACCCTTATGGGGCCCAAGCAGCAGACGGACCTAATGTGGTTGTTGGCTGACAAGAACCTCTACAGGGGGTTCAGCCTTCTCGTACCTTCCCCGGAATTGATTCTTTATTCAGATGCATCAGAAGATGGAATTGATGCTCTATTCAGATGCATCAGAAGAAGGGTGGAGGCCCCACATGCTGCACCACGTGGCCTCTGGGTTCTGGTGCGAGTCCGATAGGTACCAGCGCATAAATCTCCTAGAGATGAGGGCAGCCTATCTAGCCCTCCAACAGTTCCTGCAGTTCCTGGTGGGTCCTTCTGTGGTGTTGATGAGTGACAACACTATGGTATTGGCTTACGTAAACAAACGGGGCTGTACATTTTCGGAGCCCATATGCCATCTAGCAGTGGAGAAGCTAGTATGGGCAGAAGAAAACTTGGTGTCCCTGTCAGCCCGCTTCATTCCAGGCAAGCGGAATGTGTTCATGGACAATCTGAGCAGAGCGATTCGGATAGTGGTCTTTGAATCATCTAGTAGCCAATAAAGTCTTGACTATGTGGAGCTCCCCAACTGTGGACCTGCTCGCGACGTCCCTGAACTTCTGGCTCCCGCTCTACTGCTTCCCAGTCCCTGATCCACAGGCTCTCTGACAAGATGCATTTCAATACCAGTCGGAAAACATTGATGTGTATGCCTTTCCCCTGTTTTGACTGATGAGAAGGGTACTCAACAAGAACCTCTCAGTGACCCTCATAGCTCCGCTATGGCATCACGTAGAATGGTTCCCGGACCTTCTGCAACTCCTGACGGAGATCCCTAGAGAACTCCCTCTATGACAATCTATTCACAGTCACTTGTGAAAAAGTTTCACAAAGCCGTAGTTTCGCTGCCTCTCCACGCCTGGAGACTATCCAGCACCTTTTCTCTCAGAGAGGCTTTTTGCAACAAGTTGTGGAGAGGGTGTCTGGATACCTGCGAAGATCTTCAGCATCAATCTACCAGGCCAAGTGGACTGTCTTGTGTGGTTGGTGTTGTGGAAGGGATATCTCTCCCCTCAATGCCACTATTCAAACAACAACTGAGTTCCTCGTTAGAGTTGTCCCTCCTCACACGTAGTTTTGAGCTTACCTGCCCCCAGTTTTAAGGTAGACCTTCTCTATGGAGTGCGGTTTGCGTTCTTCCATCCTTGAAGGGTCCTCCTTACAAACCATTACACCAGGCAACAGATCGCCACCTCACTTAAATACTGTTTTCCTGCTTGCTTTGGCCTCGGCCAAGAGAGTCTGTGAACTTCATGATCTTTCCTATGATGTTGCCCTTTCAGGATATGGGGAGGTAACACTCAGCTTCGTCCCTGTGTTTATCGCCATGACTCAAAATCCAGGAGTAACAGATCCTATATTCGGGCCCTTCTGGATTTAGTCTTTGTAATGTAACTGTTGATCCAAATCAACTGGTACTTTGCCCAGTGAAGAGTTTGAGGTACTATCTCAAAAGAACTAGCAGATTGTCCTTGAGTTTCAGCACTTATTGTCATCATAGGGACTGTCAAAAGGAGGATCACAAAAAATACCATTTCTGCTTGTTCTGTGCACTGAATCCCGATTTTTCTCTATCAAGACGACCCAGAGCTTATGACGTTAAGGGCATTAGCACATCCAGAGCATTCAGGAGGAACTATTTTGTGACTCAGGTCTTACAAGTGTGTGTGTGAAAGTGTCAAACTACCTTTACTGCCCACTACCTGCAAGATGTGACCCACAGGAACATGGAGATGTTCTCCATTGACCCTGTGATGGCTGCATAACAAGTGGTTTGAATACTTTAGGCTCATTGATGGACAAGTAGCAGATGGTAGAAGGCAAAGGTTACCTGAGATTAGTCTTGGGTGAATGTTATGAATGACTGGCTCTTTCTTTCTTTCATCCCTTCCTCTCTTGGGAAACAGTCCTCTGCAAGCTAGCCTCACCTATCTACAGGTAAAACCCTTTCTCTAGTGTAGCTTAGTATAATAATACTTGTTGCATCCATGTACCCCCTGACGAGGTGGGATTGGGTAACGTCTATGGTTGGTTCTGAAGATTTCTGTCTGAGAATTCTTACCTAGACTAGTCGCATAGTTAGTATCACACATGGATGGCCCCCTAACCGCACATTGCATGGAATTTAGCGAGGTGTCAGAGTTTTCCCTGTTACGTACGGACCACGTGTGGGAAAACCTCAGTCCAAATACCAAGCCAGGTGGTTTGGACTTCCACCCTCCTTATGGGCGAGTCATCCCTATAAACAGTGGAGTGGTTTGTATTTAGTGTCGGAACAAATGACAAATTTGAAAGTACAGTACTTTGTATTTTTCCTAATGATAAAAACCTGAAGCTGTTTATACAGATTGTTCTGCCATCAACTCTCCCCCGATAAGTCCTGCCTGCAATCAAAAGTGACAAGACAACATTAGTATGTGTGAGCGGAATATCCGGCTATCCCCCCCTACCACCTCTTAACTGGCTGTAGGGTACTTACATCTCACTAGAAGTCTTATGGCTAGTCTTCCAGGTTTTCTGAAAGTATAATCCTTATAAATAGCTTCAGGTTTGTATTGTCAGGAAAAATGCAAATTACTTTCAAATTTGTCATATTTTTCTAACTGCTTGTCTAGTGATTTGTGCATTTGTGACTGCTACATTATTGAATAAGCTAAGCGGTATGATTTTGTTATTCCCACATATCTGTATTGAACAGTTAAGGAACTTAAGTTTTCAGGTGTGTGGAACAAAAACCAAGCAAATAGTATACTGTATGTAAGAATGGTAATTTATGGTAAAACCTCAAGAGACACTGTTGAATAAAAATGTGTGTGTAATCACTAATAATTACAGTACTATTATTATAATTATTATTATTATTATTATTATTATTACTTGCTAAGCTACAATCCTAGTTGGAAAAGCAGGATGCTAAAAGCCCAGGGGCTCCAACAGGGAAAATAGCCCAGTAAGGAAAGGAAATAAGGAAAAATAAGATATTTTTTAGAAGAGTAACAACATTATAATAAATATCTCATATAAAAACTTTAACAAAACAATAGGAAGAGAAATAAGATAGAATAGTGTGCCCGAGTGTACCCTCAAGCATGAGAACTCTAACCCAAGACAGTGGAAGACCGGTACAGAGGTTATGGCACTAACCAAGACTAGAGAACAATGATTTGATTTTGGAGTGTCATTCTCTTAGAAGAGCTGCTTACCATAGCTAAAGAGTCTCTTCTATCCTTACCAAAATGAAAGTGACCGCTGGACAATTACTGTGCAGTAACCCCTTTTGGTGGAAAAGAATTGTATGGTAATCTCAGTGTTGTCAGGTGTATGAGGACAGAGGAGAATATGTAAAGAATAGGCCAGACTATTTGGTGTGTGGGCAAAGAGAAAATGAACTGTGACCAGAGAGAAGGATCTAATGTACTGTGTGGCCAGTCAAATGACAATATAACTCTCGCTGTAGTATCTCAATGCGCGGCTGGTGCCCTGGCCAACCTACTACCTAGAAGGAAAAGCTCAGGATAGAAATCTTGAAAATGTGGTACGGTATAACAGTTATATTTACAGGGATACTTCTTGACCTATCCTAATGAAAGTTGTAGTGTAATACCTTCCCAGGTATGCAAATTACTCCTGTATATGGCCTAAGTGTGACAGAGGTGTTCACCAACTTATCCTATGCAGCTACCTCATACTATGTTGGACCTGTACATGGGGATAGTCCTATAAGTGCAGCTCAAGTGGTGCACTGTAGGTATTACTTGATGGACTTTCTGCTATTCCTTTGCCCCTTAGTTAAATTCCTTTACTTAACCTACATTCTTGCATCCTTTCTTTTGTTATGCTGTGTAACCTCTTCTATCATTTGGACACTGAATGGCATGATAGCCCCAGCATGAGGCTATTTAGCTCAAATTTATAAATACAATTCAATCCATACCTAATTGGGAATTTCTCCTTCCTCAACCTCCCCCCTAAATACCTTTTGCGTTTGGAAATTATGAAGAGTTGTGGCTCTTTCAATGATACTAAGGACAGTAATTGAAGGGAATTTTTTCATAACAATTACTTTAATGTTTTTAAAAAGTTGTAAGATACAGTGCTTGTAAATTATCAGTCTTTTTGCACATATTTTATAATATACAGTTAAAGGGCCCGGCTGGTGTGCTAATATATGAGGGTATACGACGAAAAACACAAAATACTGAAAAAATTCACTGAGCTTCGGATGGCAATAGAGAATGCGTTTACAAAATATTTTGTCAAAATTCCTCTCACTCTCATAGTTACAGGGTAATTAGCAAAAGTAACTCAATAAACCAAAAACATTGATCTCTAAAAGAAATAGCAGTACAGTATTTCTTGTTATCGTAATATTTGATAATTATTACATTTTGATATAAAGAAAAATTGTGAGAAATGGTATCTGTATAGATTCCGTGAGTCACAAGATGAAGTATTATACCCTTCGGCCTTCAGAGCTAACGCAAACTTCATGGAGAGTACATGTTTGATTAGTTTGACCTCTGACATTCGCTCGCTTTTACGTCTGTTTTTCTTGGTTTCGGCAAGATTTTCATCATGCCAAAGAGAAAAAGACAATTTCAAAATCTCACTAACATAAAAAAGAAGAAAATTGGCTCAAATAAGAGTTCAGAAGTGGGTAGTATCGGCAATATTAGCATAGTTAGTGAAGGATGAAGGAGCGACTGTCTCGCCTGACCAGGAGCCTAAAGAAGCAAGATATTGAGCTAAGGGGTCTTCATTTATGATCAAGTTATGATAGATAACATTGTTTTGATTTATTAATATCCAAAAAATAACCTGATATTAATATAAAAAAATAACATATTAGGATATTAATACTGTATTGTCTTTGTAAAGATACAAAGGAAAACTTATTTACAGTACCTTCAAATTCTATCTTTTCTCTTAGTTTTAAAGATATGCAGTAGCATTGAAATTTAGTATATAACTTAGAAAGACATTATAAAACAATAAAATAGAGCCCTTTTTTTCAATTTTTGTTTCATATTTTTTTCCTGTAATTCATAGGGTTTATTTTTTTTACCAAGATTAAAAAATTCATATCTAGTAAAAATTACTTGAAAAAAAAAAAAAAAACACTATTTGATTGAGGTCTACATCAGGTCTATATAGGGTAGATTTAAGTGAATATCTAAGGCCGTATGATTATTTCTTGCATCTTGTCCCAATTAGCATTTGGCAAGATTGAAAACTTGATGACGATGTTGTTAAATTCCTTGTTGTTCCAACACGAATACTTACCGAGAATTACTTCCTTAGGAGGGTCCTTGACCTCTCTCAATCTCGACCAAGATTTCCCGCGTTACCCCCCCTATCTCGCTCCAGATAGTTTCTACCCCCGCCGCCAGGATAAGCCCTGCGGCCCGGATTAGGGCAGGTCGCTGCTTTCCCGGGTCAGGATGCTCATTAAGTTCTTGGTCGTGAGATGTGAAACATCTCACCCTCTCGCTTAACTCTCGATCCTTTGGCGCGTTGTGATCCCACGTGTTTCCAGTGTGGGGACTTGTGTTTTTTCTGCGATAGTGCGTTTTCGCAAAGTGTTCTCAGTACGTTCCCCTTGCGTATATCCAGTGTTCCTGTAACTCGTTAGTGTTGGCCCTTCGTGTGCGAACGATGGAGCATGTGCGTCGTTGTCCTGGTCCTAGAGCAGGAAAGTCGTGTGGGGCTTTCCTCTCTAAGCCAGAAGTGGACCCTCATTCCCTTGTTCCACGTGCAGGGGTAAAGTTTGTTCCTCCTCGGACACGTGTCCCGAGTGCGTGAGTTGGGACGGCATTCAGTGGGTACGGTATAGTACCAAGAAAAAGAAGTCGTCGAAGCGTTCCCCCAAGAAAGTGAGTGGCGTGTCCTCTTTACAGTCGGTCAGTGATCGGTCCGACGAAGCCTCGGCCTCTCCGTCTCCTTCGCAGAGGAGTGGGCAACAAGCCCCCAGTGTTATTGTTAGCCATAGTGTTCTCCCCAGTGAACCCAGTGTGAGGGAGGAACCAAGGGCTGGCCCCTCTGGAGAGAACGGAAGGACCGCTAGTGCTTCGGGGGAATCGGGCCACGTGGCAGGGGATCACGCTTCCTCAGAAGACCCAGTGTGGGGCAGTGTGGCTATTTCAGACTCCCCCCCGCCCTCGTGGGCCGGTGCGTCGGGTTCTCCCCCGCCAGAGGACAACCACGCTAGAGTTCGTCGCCCGAGTAGCGATGCCTTCGGGTGGAAATTGCCGAAGACTCCGGGGAGGTCACCGCTAAGGATGGACGTGTCCCTGGGTCCCTGGCCTCCTAGCAGGGACAGAGTAGACTCGGTGCCCTCGATCTCTACAGCAGTTCCCGAGGACTTCCTCCAGCACCCTGTCTCGGACGATCGACGGCGAAGAGCCTCCCCCGCGCATCACTCGGGCAGTCGTTACGCGAGGAACGTGGCGCCCTCGGACTCTTCGGAAGCAGACTCATCCTCCGGGGGAGAACGCAGGGAGAAACGGCACCGGAAGAGAGAGCGGACCGATAGTGATCGTTCCCGCTCCAGGTCGAGGTCGCGGCACAACAGGAAGCGCCCACGCTCTCACTCCCGTAAGTACATGAGGGAGGTCTCTCCCGGCGGCGAATGGGTCTACGTCCCCTCAGGAGAGTCCAGAAAGCACCGCTCTCCAGACTCTCGGTCCAGTGAACGAGCCTCTAGGTTGTCACTGCCTACATACAACCTAGAACCGCTCGACCTGCCACGCAGGAAGGACCTCGCTCTTAGGCACAAGTCCTCGAGGCCTCCGGTTCACCCCGCCCAGCGGGGGGAAGCGCGCTTCCGAGAAGACAGCCCGACCGAACCAGCCCAGCTGGGGCGGTCGTCGAGCAGGAAGGACCGGTTTCCGGGGTCGGGTCTTCCCACCGGGACCGTGTCCTCCGCTTCCAGAGCCTTGGGGCAGTCGAAAGGCCCCCCGGAGTCGGTGGCCCCCACCCTACGGCGAGACCCAACCGCGTACGGGGCGCCCTACGGTTGTGGGACGTCCTCCCTGGGACCGAGAAGAGAACGGCCAGTTTACCGCCCAAGCACGGCGCCCCTACGCCAAGCCGAGGCCTCAGTCGACGGAGGCGAGGCTTCCCCGTCGGAGGACTCCGCCTACAGAAGGGTGGTAGGCCTCGTCAGAAGGCTCCATGGAATTCCGGAACCCTCGGCGCCTAAGGTGAATGCCTGGAGGTCGAGCCTCTTGAGATATACTCACCGTGACGTCCTTCCGAAGTCCTCCCTGGCCCTGCCTCTCGCCCCAGACCTAGTACTGGGACAAGAATACATCGACAACTTGGTGGCCAGCAGTGCGGAGGCCCCCAAGTCCCAGAGTGCCTCCAAACTCCTCCAGGGTCTCAAACTACAGGGCAAAGTTTATATCCCGGAAGGACGGCGCCCAGGCCCCTGTAGGGTGGACCCAGCCTTGGACATCCTAGGACAGGGCGGCTCGGACGAAAGGGCCTATTCAGCCCCTGTGTCCTTCTCGCCCTCTGAAGCCGGCATGATGGAGGAGATGTCAAGAGATATGGTTAACGTCTCCTCATGGTTGGACTGGTGGGCCTCCACGTTGGTTAATGTACAGGCCTCCACAGACCCCGACGACCCTGAGCAACAAGGTCTCCTGTCGGACCTTCTCACCTCCGGGGGGAAAGCCCTCAAGTTTATGGCTTATCAGGCACTCTTCTTGACGGCCAACTGGGTCCTTCGAAAGCGGGACACAGTGCTTTCCAAAGTGACAAGAAAAATCCCGGACAGAGAGGCTCGAGTGATTCGTACCCTACCCCTAGGAGGCGAGTCCCTGTTTCCGTTGAAGGAACTAGAAGTGCTGATGGAGAAGGTGTCCAAGAGGAGAGAGGCCAACGTCCCCAAACGAACATCCTCCAGGAGGCCTCCTTACAGGAGGTCAGTCTCGGATAGTGCCGTGACCCCTCAGGCTATCCCCAGCTCTTCGAGGAGGGACGCCCCCGTCTCCTCCTGGACATCAACTCCACAGCCCTCCCGCAGGGGAGCTCCAGCTTCTGCCAGCTCCTTCAGGTCAGGTTACTCCGCCTCGAAGAGAGGCAGATCAGGCCGCCCCTCTAGGAGAAGGTAGAGGGAGAGGCCCCCTACTCCCGCCCAGGCCTCGGGTTGGGGGATGCCTCAGACCTTATTGGCAAGCATGGAAAACGCATGGGGCGGATGCTTGAACGGTGTCCGTCCTGAAAGAAGGCTACAGGATCCCCTTCATAGCGGATCCACCCCCTCTTATTCCAGCCACCCAGACAGAATGGTTAGCTCCCAGGGACCCATTGAAAAGGGCTACCCTGCAAAAAAGAAGTTTCCTCCATGTTGGAGAAGGGAGCCATGGAAGAAGTCCTTCTCCCAGGGCCAGGCTTCTACAGCCGCCTGTTCCTGGTGGAGAAAGCAACGGGGGGGTGGAGACCGGTGATAGACCTGTCGGCCCTCAACAAGTTCGTCAAGAAGACGGACTTCAAGATGGACACCCCAAAATCCGTCCTGATGTCCTTGGGGGAGAAAGATTTTATGATGACGGTCGACCTCAAGGACGCGTACTTCCAGATTCCGGTCCACCCGTCGAGTCGGAAGTTCCTCTGGGTAAAATGGGGCTCCCAGATCCTGCAGTTCAGGACCCTCTGCTTCGGACTGTCGACGGCCCCTCAAGTGTTCACGAGGGTCTTCGCGACAGTCTCAGTATGGGCTCACGAACGAGGTATCCGCCTCATCAGATACCTGGACGACTGGTTGCTCCTTTCCAGCTCAAAGGCCCTCTTGGAAGAGCAAGGAAAGGACCTCCTCCGGTTCTGCAGGAGTCTGGGAATCATTATCAACCTGGAGAAATCGAACCTAACTCCATCCAACAGAATGGGGTACTTGGGGATGACGTTGGACACCGTGCAGGGGAAGGCCTTCCCCTCGGAAGACAGGATACAGAACCTCATCAAGATCATTCAGCCGTTCCTGTCAGGGCTTCCCAGGAAAGCGAAAGACTGGTAGAGGCTGATAGGTCACCTGGTCTCATTAGAGAAGCTGGTTCCCCAAGGGAAGATACGGCTCAGACCCGTACAATGGAACCTCAAGGCTCTATGGTCCCAGACAGGCTCTCAGAAAACATCGATTCCGGTCCTTCCGGACACGAAGGCAGCCTTAAAATGGTGGCGATGCCAGTCGAACTCCCTCAAGGGGATGCCCCTCGGGTCCTGTCCCCCCCCGAGTTTCTCCTGTTCACAGACGCCTCCAGCCTAGGGTGGGGAGCCCACCTGCGGGAGGAAACAGCAAGCGGGACCTGGTCGGAGACCGAAAAGCAACTCCACATCAACGTCCTGGAGCTAAAAGCAGTACAAAAGGCATGTCTGCACTTTGCAAGTCGGTTGAAGGGAAACACCGTGGCCCTAATGTGCGACAACGCCACGGTGGTAGCCTACATCAAGAAACAAGGTGGCATGAAGTCGAAGGAACTGTGCGACCTCACCGTAAACATCCTGCATTGGGCGGACGAGCACCAGGTAACACTGCTAGCAAGGTTCATCCCCGGGAAAAGGAACGTGCTAGCCGACGGCCTCAGCAGGATAGGTCAGATAGTAGGGACGGAATGGTCCCTACACCCAGAAGTGGCCAGACTCATCCTTCAACGCTGGGGCTCCCCGGTGATGGACCTCTTCGCAACGAAGCTCAACGCCAAGTTACCGATTTATTGCTCCCCGGTACCAGACGAAGGAGCAGCCCTAGAAGACGCCTTCCAGCACAGGTGGGACAACCTGGACGTATATGCCTTTCCCCCCTTCACGCTGCTAAGGCAAGTGCTCAACAGAGTAAGAACCTCCCAAAACCTAAAGATGACTTTGGTAGCGCCCTGGTGGCCGGAGAGAGAGTGGTTCGCGGATCTGAAGGACCTGGCAAGCCACCCGCCATGGCCTCTGCCCCCCAGGTCAGATCTACTGAGTCAACCTCACTTCCTCAAGTTCCACGACAACCCTCTCTCTCTTCGCCTTCACGCCTGGAGACTATCGAGCGACTCCTGAAGAAGGAGGGGTACTCCTCCTCCACAGCTAAGAGGATGTCCCTATACCTAAGAAAATCTTCTACCGTGGTCTACCAGGCGAAGTGGGCCGCCTTTACGAAGTGGTGCGCGGCAAAACACATAAGATCTCTTAAAGCCTCGGTCCCTGACATAGCTGACTTTCTCGTGTACCTTAGGGATAAAATAGAGATGTCAATCCCAGCTATTAAAGGAGTACGAGCAGCCTTAGGCCAAGTCTTTCTCCTGAAAGGCATCGACCTGGGGACCTCGAGACACATAGGGATGCTGATTAGAAGTTTCGAACAATCCTGTCCTCCTCAAGCCAGGAGAGTGCCCAGATGGGACCTGGCCAAGGTCCTGAAAATGTTGTGTCGTCCTCCCTTTGAACCACTCAGAGATATCGGGGACAAAGATCTCACCCTCAAGACAGTCTTCTTGCTAGCCTTGGCTTCGGCTAAGAGAGTAGGTGAGATCCACGGTCTCTCCTACGACGTGGCACACTCCAAAGGGTGGAGGGAGGTATCCTTCAAGTTCGTACCCTCCTTTGTAGCAAAGACTCAGAACCCAGCAGTCTGGGACCCGAGGTTTGAAGGTTTCTCAATTCCGGCCATCCCCAAGACAGGCAATACGGAAGACCTGAAGTTATGCCCAGTCAGGACGATCAGGAAATACCTGGAAAGGACGGCTCATCTCCGCCCAGGTGCCAAGAACCTCTTCGTCTCTTCAGGCGTTAATAAGAAGCAAGTGTCCAAGAACACTATTTCCTTCTGGCTGAGACAAGTCATCACTAGGTCTTATGAAGAAGACAAGGTGGCAGTACCAGGCACTCCCCGCCCCCATGACATCAGAGGCCTGAGCACTTCCTTGGCCTTTGAGAGAAACATGGCAGTGGGGCAGATCCTACAGGCCGGCACTTGGTCACACCAGTCGACCTTCATGGCCCACTATCTCAAAGACTACTCAAGAAAGTCTTTGGATGGATTCTCCATTGGGACAGTCATCGCCGCCCTCCAAGCTGTGTAGCGGCAGGCTGGAAGACGTCCCCAACAGTGAATAGACTCGTCCCTACTTCTTCAGGAGAAGACTCAGTAGAGAAGATGTGAAGAGGTAAGCCTTAAAATATAAGCGTAAGGTTTCCGCTGTTACCCCCTATCCGCTCTCTGTACCCCCGCATTCCGTAGCCCTCCAGGCACCATGTGCCAGACCAAGTGGCAGAATGGCTCTCCCGCCTCCTAAAGTATAAGTCTCCTAAGGAAGTAATTCTCGGTAAGTATTCGTGTTGGAACAAATCAAAAATTTTAAGTAATTTTTATTTTTCCTAACATACTTACCGAGAATTACTTCCGGGTAATGGCCCTCCCTTCCGTCCCCGAGTGCCATTCTTCCATTGCCGGGTTGTGCTAAACGGCGAACTTAATGAGCATCCTGACCCGGGAAAGCAGTGACCTGCCCTAATCCGGGCCGCAGGGCTTATCCTGGCGGCGGGGGTAGAAACTATCTGGAGCGAGATAGGGGGGGTAACGCGGGAAATCTTGGTCGAGATTGAGAGAGGTCAAGGACCCTCCTAAGGAAGTAATTCTCGGTAAGTATGTTAGGAAAAATAAAAATTACTTAAAATTTTTGATTTTTATAGGATTAGCATTTTATTTAATTGTGAATTTTAGAGAATAGTTTGACAAGATGCTTAGCCAAATCTGTAGCTGTTTACTTACTACTGTACTTTCAAGGGTAATACAGGAGTTATGTGTAATCCTGACAGTAGACTTATTACATTATTTGTGTTCATTGATGACCATCCATTCAATTAATTCCAATTCCCTTTAAGGAACAAGAGGTTTGCCTTGCAACATTTTTACTAGTCTGGCACTTGATGCTTTTTTTAAACATTTAAAATAGTTTTTCATGTTTAAAATTTAGTCAATTTTACAGATGTGTAATACAGTATGTATGATGTGGACCATTGAATTTTCGTACAAGCTTATTTTTAAAAGTTTGGTTTTATATTAATGCATATGTTGTCAAGATATTTCTTAGGTCATTTTCTGATTTCAGGAGGTTCCGACAGCAATAAAGGCAAGAGTAAAAAATGGAGAAAATTATTACAATTCCCACATATATCACAGTGTCTAGATATGAAAAACAGAATAGGTAAGTGCCCTTTTATTGCATCTCTGATAGTTTTGATGAAAGTAGTGAAGAATATTTAACATCTGTATTTTTGACCAGCTTTGAGATTACCCCTGTACACCATTTTTGGCATTTCCATTCATTTATACATGCTACCATACTAGATATATAAAGTTGGCTTAATTAATTCCTGTACACTTCACGGGAAGCTAAGGAAATCTCTGGTAGCAGTACATTGTAACAGATAATGCTGTTCATTCCCATACTAACAAACCTTCTGTTATTTATGTGGATTATCTTTCAGTGGAGCTGGAATGTAGCCATTAGACTTTAATTACGAGGTGGCAACCCTGCCTAATCACTTCAGCGGGTAGGCTGGGGGTTACCCAGCCGCCTCTATATATACTCTCACAGCAGTGAGGTACGTCGCATTTTCTTCTAGCTTGGTAGAGATCGGATTTGTCCTCTTTCCCTGACTGTCATTGGACTTTTTGATTTTGCTTTCTGTTTTCAGGTGTGTGTGTTCTCTCTACGATTGCCATTATGCGAACCTGTCGAGGATGGAAGGGTGCCACGTGCGGTACTTTCATGTCTTTGTTGGAGACTGACCTGCACTCTCTGTGTCCTTTGTGCAGAGGGCATTGCTGCGAGCAGGGTTCGCCCTGTGCAGAGTTTAGGGAGTGGCCTGCCTCACAATGGCAGAAATTTGGGCGGCACAGGAAGAAGGGGAAGCGCAATCTTGCTCCTTCAGGGGCGAGGAAAGTGCTTTCTTCTTCTTCGTGCATCCCCAAATCTCTTTCAAAACTTCTTGCTCGCGCTCTTCTGATGGATGATCAAGTAGGAGCGCAGACCGACTAACTCCTTGACAACCCTGGGGTACTGTGCGGGTTGTTGCTTAACCTAGAGGAGCAACTTCATCTCCCGCCGCCTGGGAGTCATTCTCCCTTTTAGATCTTTTGCAGGTGTGGTCATCCTAAGGGATTTTATGACCACTTTCAAAGGAGGAGCTGCTGCGCCTCCTTCAGCGTGGTGCTAGGAAGGACCCTTCTCCAGAGCCGTCAACATCTCACGCTCTGGAACTGTGCGAGGTCCATCTTTCACCCTCTTCTGGCCCTTCCACGCGCGGACAAGGTAAATGATCACGTTTGCCTCTCCATTGGCCTCCTGCTGACGACGAACCCTCTCTCCATCCTGGGACCTTGTCATCCCCTAACCTTCAACCTTTTGTTTCTGCCCACAGGAACCTGCAGGTTACAGGTGTAGATCTTCCGGGGACACTCATCCCCTGATCGCTGTTCGCTACAATCGGAAGATCTGACAGATCGTAGGTCATCACGATCCAAATGCTTTTCTTCCAGAAGGTGCTCGCGCTCTTTTTCCAGAAGTCGCCCACGAGACCGCAGGTCTCAATGCTCTCCTAGGAGGCGTTCCTCTTCATGAGGACAAGTCTCACGATCGCGTTCCGCATGATCACGAGCACAGTCTAGATCTAGGTCCAGAGGCTCGCGTTTTAGTTCTCTGCGATCTAGATCACGAGGACGACAATCTCATTCACGAGGGTGCCGTTCACGCTCCCGAGGGTACCGTTCACGAGAACGATGTTCATGTTCGCCAGGCCGACGCTCACGTTTGCGTGATAGGCATTCGCAACATTCACTCTCATCTCGAACGAAAACTAGACATTTTATTCACATTTTGTTCATGATTATGATCCACGCGTTTGCAATCAAGGTCTAGACCTCTCTCGTCTAGAGGTAGAGGTAGGCGTACGTGCAGTCCATCAGCTCGTAGCCCCTCAACCAGACACCGGACCTGATGATAAGAATAACCACTCCTCAGACAGGCGTTCAGCTAAACACCCAGAGTCTTTCACTGCCTGGGGAGTCTTAGCGAAGCACTTGCTTACGTGATGCTTGGAAATACGTTCCGCTTTGACACATTCTCCAACAAGAGTAGTTCCTACTCAGAGGCCTCCTCTGCTGACTTTGTCAGACGTAGGTGCCTCTCTGAGGCAGCAAGAAGGCGTTAGACCTTCCTCTTCCTGTATGGCTCCTAGTTATCCTATTGCGAGCATTTCTGCTTGTTAATCGCATCCATTGACGTGTGGAACTCGCGAACTTGCAATTTCACGAGCAAATCGACGGTTTCCCCGAGCAATTCACGAGCAAATGTGTCAGAATCGCGAGCAAGTGCGGTACGAACACCTTCGCCTCGACCCTCAGCTTCTACCTCCAGCGAAGACCGACACCCTTTCCAGAGGGTTTCAAAGAGCCGCCTAATAGGTTCACTATGTACCTTTTAGTCCGGACTTTCCTTCGCTTCCAAAGGAACGTGTTCCTCTGCCTCAGAAGTTATCACTTCCGTCGACTGGAGCTCCTTCCAGAGTTCCCCCCAAATGACACTCTCCAAGGGAAGTTAATGGTTTACCTAGAGGATCAGAACTTCCTCCATTAGTGGGTACGTTCATCACCACCCAGCTGAAGTCTGAATGTGGCTCTTCCACCGCCACAACCTCCGTTTGTTCCAGTCAAGGCAACCCCTAGGATCCCCTTGGAACCCTCGTCGAGTTCGTCAGTTGGGAGTCAAGACCCTAGGAGGAGGTCGACAGCAGACAAGATATGCATATTACCTCCAACCCCGATCGCGTGCTGAAGGACCTCAAGCCCCTGACTCTTATATGGCCAACTTACCCTTTACTCTAGTAAAGGTAAAGGAGGTCATAACTAAGAGACAGAAAAAGAGGATGAGAGACGTAACACCACCTCGTGCCAACATCATCCGCCCTAGGACGAGTAGGGACTTACGCTCGCCCAGTGAGATAACGATCAATCCCTTCAACCCTCAAGCTCCTACTGCCAAGGCTTCGTCAAGTGTCTTTAAAACATCGAAGGTTCCCCTTCCTAACACCGTGGAGGAACGTCCTGTGCGTAGGCAATCGAAGGACACTAAGACAAAACCCAAGAACATTGCGGCAAGGGAAGCTCGAATGGCTAATGTACAGAGACGGTCTCCTGTGGCGGGTCAACCCAGTGATACAGTTGACGACCCTGATCTACCACAGACTCTGGCTGTGATTCTGGAGGTGGATGACCCCTTAGATTCCGAAGACGAGGATCTTCCAAAGGCGGCCAGTCCCGACTATCTCTCTGAACAAGAGAGATGTGAGTCGGAGCACACCTTTTGGCACGTCATTTGCTTGCATGAGGGCCATCAACAGGCTGTCTACTCTTGGTTCCACCATCCAGGAAGGGAAGGATATGGTTCTCGATGAAATATTCGAGACCCAGAAGCCTTCCAGTTCCAGTGCAGCTTTACCCTGGTCTAAGGGTTTGACAGCTGCCACAAGGAAAGCTATTGTCCAGATAGCTGGAACTGCTAGTTCCTTGAGGGCAGATTCCTCCTCTCAGTCCCTTCCACTTCCTTTTGTTTTACAAAGGAAGTATTACGAGATCGAAGGGGAACCTCATGCCACCGTGTCCCTCGACCCTTCGGCAGAGTCTCTAACGAAGGGCATCCCGACTCAAACCCTCTCCTCTCTCTCGGCAGTTGAGTTCCTGAACATAGAGAGAGGGGCTAAGTACGGCATGCAGGCTGCTTCATGGCTCGATCTATGGCTAGGATCCTTGGGCTTCATGATCCGCTCCCACGATCTTTCAAAGGAGTCGGCCAGGAAGATTTTGGAGTCTTTCCTGTTGTCAGGTACCCGGACTCTTTAGTTTTTGTCGCACCACGATGTCAACCTGTGGCTGAATGCCATTCTCAAGAGAAGGGATACCATCATCGGGAAATTCCTCAAGGATGTGCCGAAGGTGTAAGTCTCCTGGTTGAGGGACTCCACCCTTGAGGGTTCTCTCTTCGTTCCAGAAGAAATAGAGAGGGCTACTGAGTGATGGAGAAAATCGTCGAACGATTCTCTCCTCCATAGGGCCATGACATCGAGTCCTTATGATAGACCTTTCCCAGTTTTCCTGGAATAAGGAAACACCTTCCACTTCTCACCCGTCAACTTCTAGGTCCTCCAGACTTCAAAGGTGTTTAAGTGGACCCATCCATCCAAAGGCCAGAGAGTGACCAAGTCCTTCAGAGGAAAGAAAGGAGGTGGCCGAGGTGTTCACTTCCAGTAGGAATGGTATTCCTTCTCACCTACCACCTGTGAGGGATGGCTACAGCACCTCTGGCATAGGTGGAAGCTCCACGGGGCAGAACCCTGGATGGTCAAAGTGATTGCCCTAGGGTATCATGTCCCGTTCATTCATTTTCTCCCTCCTCTGACTCGGGATCTTGCGCATCTAAGCTTCTATGCGAAGGGATCCTCAACACAAAGTCCAGACCATGCTGCTGAAAGGCGCTCTCCAAGAGGTTGCGGACCGGTGTCCAGGCTTCTACAGTCTAATTTTTCTGGTGAAAAAGGCGAATGGAGGCTGGAGACTAGTCATCGATCTCTCCCCCCTGAACAAGTTTGTGCAACAGACTCAGTTTAGAATGGAGACTGCAGATCATCCAAGCGGTACCTCCAAGGGACTTCATGTGCATACTGAATCAGAAGGACGCATACTTCCAGATCCCAATCCATCCGTCCTCAAGGAATTATGTAAGATTCATAAACGAGGACCAGTTCAAGGTTCTATGTTTCGGTCTCGCAACAGCTCCAGAGTGTTCGCCCTAGTGTCATTTTGGGCTCACAGGAAAGGCATCCGTCTTCTCAGATATCTGGACGACTGGCTGATTGTAGCAGACTCGTAAATGACCTTTCTTCGTTTCCGGGACATGCTTCTCGAGTTTTGGCAGCACCTGGGGGTCCTGGTAAATCACTATAAGTCATTACTGCAACCTTCACAAAGACTAATATACCTCGGTATGATGATAGATACTGTCCAAGATAAAGCCTTCCCATCGGACGAAAGAGTACACAGACTGAAGAGAGTGGCACCACCCTTCCTCAGAAAAGAAGTCCTTCCAGCTTCTTGTTGGTTGAGTGTGCTAGGTCATCTGACCTCTCTCCTCCGTCTTGTTCCAAACAGCCACCTCAGGATAAGATCCCTGTAGTGGCAGCTGAAGTCTGTGTGGAACCATCACTCCCATCTACCGGACACCCGAGTTCCCATAACTCACGATCAGGTGACGGATTTGAGTTGGTGGATGGTAGATGAAAACCTTCAACGGGGCCAGAATCTTGTAGTTCCCCCTCTGAATTTGATACTCTTCACAGATGTATCAAACAAAGGGTGGTGGGTTCGCCTGCTGCACCATACAATCTCCGGCCTTTGGTAGGAGTCAGAAAGGTACCAGCACATAAATCTTCTAGAGATGAGAGCAGCATACTTAGCTCTTCATTGGTTCCAGCAGTTGCTGGGAGGTCACTCTGTGGTGTTGATGAGCAACAACACCACAGTAGTGGCTTACATAAACAAACAGGGCGGTACCTTTTCGCAGCTTCCATGCCATCTTGTAGTAAAGGTCCTCAGATGGTCAGAAAAACATTCGGGGTCTCCATCAGCTCGATTCATTCCAGGCAAGGAATGTGCTCGCGGAAAATCCGAGCAGAGAGACTCAGATAGTAGGTTCCGAATGGGCTTTGAAGCATCAGATAGCCAACAAAGTCCTGACTTTGTGTGATTCCCTGACTGTTTGCATCTTGAGATCCCTAAAAGGACCTCCCTACGAACCCTTAGGCCATGCAACTGACCGAAACCTCACTTCAAAGATGGCGTTCCTGTCTGCTTTAGCCTCGGCAAAGAGAATCTGGGAACTGCATGGCCTCTCGTATGACATCGCCCATTCAAGGGGATGGGGTGAAGTGACACTCGGCATCATCCCTGAGTTTATTACCAAGACTCAAAATCCTGTGCTGGACCATAGATTTGGGGCCTTTTAGATTGCGAGTCTTCGTTCTGTAACCAGTGCCCCAGATCAGTTTGTACTAAGCCCAGTGAGGAGTTTGAGATACTATCTTGAATGCACTGCAGCAACATGGCCCCTATTAACACCTCTGTTTGTTACCTCAGGGAGCGTAAAGAGGAGAATCATTAAGAACATGGTTTCCTCCTGGATCCGCCAAGTAATCGAAAGAGCCTTGGCCCCCGATCCTCATCTGGCTCATCGACTTAGAGCCCATAATGTCGGGGAATCAGCAGTTCCCTGGCATTTAAACGCAACTTCTTCATGTTGCAAGTACTTCAAGTCGGCATGTGAAAGAGACAGACCACCTTCACAGCCCATTATTTAAAAGATTTGACCAACAGGAGACTCAACACGTTCACTATCAGTCTTGTGGTGGCTGCTCAACAAGTGGTTTAAGATACCTCAGGCTCCTTGGTGGACAAATAGCAGTTTGTTGAGGGCATTGGTTACCCGGGTTAAGATTGGGTTGAATGAGAAAAATGTCTGGCTTTCCTTTCTTCATATTCACCTCCCTTGGGGTACAGCTCGCAGGAAGCAATGGGATATGTCTTGTTTTCCTATATAAACTAAGAAAGGTGTTCATGCAAGACAACAACCTCTATTACACTGTATTGCAGAGGCCGCTATTATACTCATTTTGTATATTTAAGCGAGGTGTCAAAGTTTTCCTTAGACGACAGTCAGATACTGTTGTAGGTAAAACCGGGTCAATGTCCATGCCAGAACTAGGACTTCCACCCACCTAAGAGTGAGTCATCCACATGAATAACGGAAGGTTTGTTAGTATGGGAACAAATGACAAATTCGGAGATAATTTGTATTTTTACCTAGCTAATACAAACCTGGAGTTATTTATATAAATTGGCCCGTCATCACCTGCCCTAAAAGTCCTGCCTGCAATCAAAAGGGACGTCTCACTGTTGTGAGAGTATATATAGAGGTGGCTGGGTACCCCCCAGCCACCTCCAGCCTACGCACTCAAGTGGTTAGGTAGTGTTGCCACCTTGCAATTAAAGTCTAATGGCTACCTTCCAGGTCTGCTGAAAGATAATCTACATAAATAACTCGAGGTTTGTATTAGTTAGGGAAAAATACATATTATCTCTGAATTTGTCATGTTTAGCAAAAGAGAAACTGTTGGGAATGCTGTCTGAAGAACAAAGTCGTTGAGCTTGTAAACATGGTATTTTTATTCATTTTACAAAGTGCTGTATAGAAAAATGCCTTTGTTCACATGTTTATAACCTCAGAGACTTTGTTTTACAGACAGTGTTGCCAAGGTTTTACGTTGCTAAAAGCTGCGATACCTGTTACAATGTACAACTGTCATCATCTCCTTGGCTAATTGTGAAGTGTACTGGAATTAATGAAGCCAACTGTACTATCTTTATATGTAGTCCTAGTATCAGTAGTAGTTTAAAATGTTAAACTTTTTTGTAATTTATATTTATTGCAAACCATTTAATTATATTTTTCAATTATTACTTGCCAGCGTAATTTACAAAACTTAGAAGTACAATATTAGTACAGTATAGTACTGTATAGTCTTTCTGTCAGCATTTAATCCTCATTTTAGAATTTGCTGCTGGTACCTTTAAATTGTTGACTAATTCTATATCTTTTACAGATGTAAAATACAGCTTTGTAGTGGATCAGCAACCCATAGGGAGACTGCTGTTCCGACAGTATTGTGAATGTGTTAAGCCTATGTACCACAAATACAATAAGTTCTTAGATGACGTTGTAAGTTCTACCATATTTGATGCTTGCTAGAAAATTATTTGTGTTGATATACAGTATACCTCAATTTAGTACAATATTTTCATATTGTATACAAATGTAAGCTACTGTCAAGAGATATTCTTGATGTTTGGAAGTAATAATTTTATGTGTAATTCAAATAAGAGTTATGTACAACTTGGAGAAAAATTTTTTTTTCCTGCACGGATACAAACCCTCTTAATTTAATGGGTAAAGCTCCTAGTACACTTTTGTTCAGACCATATAGAAGAAGAAACTGGTGGATATGGCAACAATGAGTGGTTGCAGCATGTTTCCACCCATGCATATGCGAGGTGATGTTAGTGTCATGTTGCCACTTCGCTTTTGGTTGCCCTACGAATCAGATGTATTTGTTCTGTAACTGGAATATAAACCAACGTTATCTATAGGGTTATTACTATCGGCGAAGCTGAATGACGAGCCATTAGAGCGCTACCAGGAGGTTTGCCTCCAGGGGTTGGACTACTTTCCCTTCCGAGGGCTAGTTTTCCTCCCCAGGTGTGGGGTTGTTTCTCCCTTCCGAGGGAGAACTTTCCTGCATCTTCATCACTTCATTAACTCCGAATGCTGTTGCTGTCTTCGCCTAGACTACGCTCCCCCCTTGCTCTGTCTCTCTTCCTTCGGGGCCGGAGCATAGTCTTAGGCAAGTCTCTCCTGCGAAGTGATCACCTCTCTCGTTCGTGAGAGGGGGCCACTCATAGAGACTCCTCTTCGGAGGATTGCTACTGCTAAAGGTCAGCTTGCTGATCCACCGCCCCTCATGGGCTTCATGTGTCCCTAGACCTTGTCCTGACGATGCTGCTGCTAGTCCTTGGACTTTAGTCTTGGACTTTTCTGTGGATCGTTCGTGATCTCCATCGGTGGATGTTCGCCCTTCCAAAGTGCACATCCCAGTTACTGATCGTCCTACCAGCTGACCTGCCGACCGACCATCACCATTCCTGTTCCCGGTACAGCCTCCTGAGGCCCTACCTAAGATTGCAGCTGCGCGCCAACACTCTCCAGCTCGCCAGCACCCTGCAGTGCACCAGCTCTCGCCAACAACTCGTCAGCGCTTTACAGTGTGCCCACGCTCTCTAGCTCGTCAGCATTCTACAACGCTTCGGCCTTCATCTGCTCAACCTCGGCACCGAGAGCAACGTTTTCCAGCTCGCCAGCGCTCACCAGCCAACCTACGATCGCCGGCGCAACAGAGCCTTCCGGAACCTCAGCGCGTGCCCACAAAACTAGATAAATAGCGTAGGTTTGTATTCCAGTTATTGAATAAATGACAAATTCATAAATAATTTTTATTTTTCCTAACGACACAAACCTTAGCTATTTATACAAAATTGCTTTCCAGCCCTATCCCCCTTGAAGTCCTACCTCCAAGCAAAGTGTGTGAGTGGGAGCAGTAGCAAGCTACCCCCCCTATCCCCGCTAACTAGCGGTATGGGTAGTTAACCCTCACTAAATTTTAATGGCTCGTTATTTCAGCTTTGCAGAAAGTGATACCCCTAAATAAATAGCGAAGGTTTGTATCGTTAGGAATAATACAGATGGTTTATGAATTTGTCATATTTTACTAAATTGCACAGGCCGCTAATATATTCAGTTTGTATATTTTAGAGAGGTGTCAAAGTTTTCCCTAGATCACAGTCATATACTGTACTTGGTAAAACTGGGTCAATGTCCAAGCCAGATCTAGGACTTCCACCCACCTAAGAGTGAGTCATCCACACAAATAACTGAAGGTTTGTTAGTATGGGAACAAATGATAAATTTGGAGATAATTTGTATTTTTCTCTAACTAATACAGACCTGGAGTTATTTAAATAAATTGCCCGCCATCACCTGTCCCCAGAAGTCCTGCCTGCAGTAATAAGTGATGTCTCTCACCACTGTGAGAGCCACCCCTTGCCTACCCGCTCAAGCGGTTAGGCAGGGTTGCCATCTCGCAATTAAAGTCAAATGGCTACCTCTAGCTGCCGCTGAAAGAATATCCACATAAATAACTCCAGGTTTGTATTAGTTATGGAAAATTTACAAATTATCTCCGAATGTGTCATTTTTACATATGGTCATACCTTTTTTCTTGTTTCATAAGGTTGGTAATGATAGTGTTAGCCGGAGTGTGCGCATGCAAATACTCACTTACAAATGCATATACTCTCACATCCATTCAACACAAAATTATTTCTTTTATATTCATTATAGATTTTTATTTTAGCATTCACTAAATTTGCTGTCATTTTGATGAAAATTATTAAAATGCATCAATACATATTTTATGAAGCCATCAAAAACAAAAAAGTTCTTTACATGTGTTTATCATTTTTTATTTTTACCATTTTTTTATATATTCATTACACTTCTTTGAGATTTCATTATTGAGATTAGCCTATGAGATTTCATTATTTGATATTAATCTCCATTTCAAGGACATTCCTTTGATGTATGAATATTGGGTAATTTAGTTCGTAATAAATGAGCAAGTATTAGTTTGATGATAAAAGCACAATACTTATGATGCAGCTGTCGTCCTTTGACAGCATTTCCCGAACACTTTGTGGGTTAAGAGGTCTGTTCCTTGCAGCTTGTCCTTCCCTATCTTGCTTGTTAACACACGTCGAGGATTCAAGATCAGAATCCATTTTTGGTTGTTATAAGTAATTATGAGAACTCTTATAGTCTCTTTTGGAGAAGCTTTGATGGTTCCCCTCTCAAAGCCCATGACATTCATGGTGTTGTCACAACTTGAGCATTTTGCAATACCCACTCAGAGAGACTTATTTTGAGAGCCTTCACATCACAGGAAGAAGGGTCTAGAACCCTCCCAGGACTCACCATAATCACTGGTTTGCTACAACCATAGCTTCCCGCAAGACCCAAAATTCACCTTTTTATGACAACTGATTTGACACACTTTCATCACTCGAGAAAGGCCTTATGCCTTAGAAGAATTACTTTATTTGATTTACCTTGTCATCCCAGTGTTTCCAACCTATTTGTCAACACCGAATTAAAGAGGAGAGTAACCAGAATATAATTTCTCATTGACTAAGAGAGTTTATTATGAGGTCCACAATCCTTGGGAGAAGTGTCTATCTTGGCATCTGCCAGGGCTCATGATATCCGTGGTCTCACTGCAAATATTTCTTTCTACATAATGGTATTGCAGGAACTTGGAAGAGTAAGACATACTTTTCCTGCTCACTATTTGAACAATGGTGCCTGCAAGACCCTAGACATCTGCTCTCTAGTCTCTTTAGTGGCTGCCCAGTAGTTGATGTAGAAACTATGCTTTTGTAGCACAGTTGTCCTACTTTTAGCTTATTAGTTACAGCACTTATTTATACCTGATGTGAAATAGTGAGTGCCCAAAACCTGAAACCTCTGCAGCACAGTTATACCAGTGTCATCTCATCAGTTACTTATTAATACCTGATGTGGGAGCCAAATGTAAGTGATCTTTCTCCCCATCCTAACTGGTGGCCATGGGAGTATCATCACTAATTGACACTCAAGCAGGTGAGCACACCTCTTTGTATCCTGTATTATGGAATTTAGCTATGATTTTATAATATGTATGATTGTCTGTTTCAAAGCATATTTCTATCTTTATAGGTCAGGGATAATGTCATTCCTTTTCATGTCACTAGAGGATTTAGGTACGCCTCTACCTCTTATCAGAGCCGGGCATGACTTTTCGGGGTCTATGGTCAATCAGACAGCTTTTTCTACCATTGAGATGACTCCCACCTAAGGAAGACTCCCCATTAAATTGACGAGGGGTTGTATCCTTGCGGGAACAAACCACAAATTTTAAAGATAATTTGTGTTTGTCCTAACTATATACCCCTGATTTTATTTATATTGCCTGTCTGTGCCACCCCGCAACCCGACCAGAAGAAAAATTTATGATGTGATTCTAGTGTTACCTTGCTGATTCGTGCAACTATGTAATTGTTGCCATATCCAGTTTTTTTTTTTTATGGTCTCAACAAAAGTCACTAAGAGCTTAACCCATTAAAAGTGTTTGTATATTTAGGTAAAATACAAATTGCCTTTAAAATTTGTAGTTTTCTTATTGTTTTAATTCTAGATAATTTGAATTGAATAATTAAGCTAGACATCTCTTATATATAAGTGACTGCAAGAAATAACTGTAAACTTTTTCTATTTGATAAAATGTTATCCTTTCTCCTTAGGAACGATATCAGATTGAAGTAGATGAAAAAAGACAAGAAGCTGCGCATATTATTTTTAACAAATATTTACAACAAACGGTAAGTTCAGATTTTACCACCTCCCTTTCTTTCTTAAAGAAAATTTAATGATTCTTATTTTGTATGTTTTGATTTGAATAGATTGTGCTATTGCTATGGAAATTAAAGTAGCTTATTTTATGTTGTGTATTTTTTTTTTTTTCACTCTGGAATATGTATGCTAATACAAATATGGGAAATAGTAGGTACGCAAGGATTTCAGATTTATCTTCCATTCATTTGATTATACACATTCACATTATGGAGCTGAAGAATTTCAATTTTGCTTGTGAACAATTGTCTACATACCAAACTTTATTAGCTTTTCTTTCCCTTTCTATGTGTTGATAATTAACTTGTTCCTATGCTAATGCAAAAGCTAATGCAAAACTTTCATTCTTTAGAATGAGGACTGTCTTTAGCAGAGCTTGATTGGTAACTGAATTTGTTGATCGGGTAGTCAACAACAGGTCGTGCATGTTGGCAAGTAGCCATGGCCACCCCCTGTTTAATGCTTCACTTTATTGTTAGACGCAATGAGTATGGATATAACGAGTACCAATGTACTGTTGCGCTCTATCCAAAGGCTTTGATCTATTTCTTTTACTTTTTAGAAAGTGAATGGTGGGTGTTGATAGTGAATATGAATAAGCAAGAGATTCATACTTTGTGGTGAAAGGGTGAATGCTGCAATCAGTTTAGGGTTAGACTAGCTATAGATCCACACTTTCTTTTTGCTTCTTGTAGTGGGTGTGATTGTTTGGAATTATCCCTTGTGTGGATCCTGTCCTCCTGCGCAGTGGCAAGCTTATGCTTTGCAGGGGAAGAGGAGAGCTAAGCCTTCTTTGGTGTCGGTATTGGTAACGCAACGCCCAATATGTCACCAAGGAAGACTTTTACCTCTTTCTTTCCCTCATTAAGTGTGCCTGCTATTGTGACTTTTATGCATACGTCACTGAGGAGTAAGCTGCTGAAGCAGGGAGGGCTTAGATCTGTGTCAGGGTTTTTCAAGCTGAGTTGAGTACAAATATGGTTTAACCCTAGGAAAATTGCTAGCAAACGTGTTTCAATTGTTTCTGGATTCAAGCTTCCACTTGGCCTATGTGAAAGCCCTCGAAATCTTGTGCGGAGACATCATCAGGCCACAGCCTTTTCCAGAGTTCAAGGTGTGCTTTGAAACCTCCCGCCAAGCTGTATCGAGGATTTTGAGGCATAACACAACATTGAAATGTTCTTTCCAAAATTCACGAATTTTGAAACGTCTCGTGAAGAGATATTTCGTGTAGTGTCATAAAGTTGAAAATCACTTTCTGGTCCATGGGCTGGAGGAGAGTGGTCGTGTTAGGTGGAAGATAGAGAACCTTGATGAATGAAAAATCCTCGAGGCCAGGAGGGTGAGCTGGGGCATTGTCCAACACCATCAGGCATTTCAAGGGGAGGCTCCTCTCTTCCAAATATTTCCTCACAGTTGGACCGAAACAAAGGTTTACCAACTCGGTGAACAAGATTCTTGTTACCCAGGCTTTGGCATTTAGACCTCCACATCACCAGATGCTTCTCCTTAATCACTTTGTGGGCTTTAAAGGCTCAAGGAGTAGAAGTGATACATCAGCAGGGGTTTCACCTTACAATCCCTACTGACATTTTCATAGAGTGCATGGGTAACCCTGTCCTTCATAAGCTTATGCCCGGGTAGCTTCTTTTCTTCTGTTGTGATGAACGTCCGATGAGGCATTTTCTTTCAGAAAAGCCCAGTTTTGTCAAAGTTGAAGACTTTCTGGGGACTGTAACCTTCCTGAACAGTCAACTCATCGAACGTCTTAACAAAGGCTTTGGCCACTTTTCTGTCCAAGCTTGCAGCCCCCCCATTACGCACCACCTAATGAACGCCAGACCGTCTCTTAAGTTTTTCAAACCACTCATGAGAAGCCTTGAACTCTGGGGGTTGCCTGCTTCGATGCCCCTTCTCCTGCATCGTCTTCGGCTTGAGCATACACAAGATCACTGAAAATGGCTCTGGCCTTTTGGCAGATCATTGTTTCGTGGATCATGTCACCAGCGATTTCCTTGTCCCAAATCCAGACAAGCAGCAGTCTCTCCATCTCATCGTGGACACGGCTCCTCTTGCTGGAAAAAACAGTTACGCCCTTAGAAGGTGTTGCTACTTTGATGGCTTCCTTCTGTTTCAGGATCGTTCCTATCGCTGATGGATACTGGCCGTATTCCTTCGCGATCACACTTAAGAGGATCATCCGCCATTAAAGCCAAAATCGTTGAATATCATTGTATTTCTATAATTTCAAAATATGTTATTTCTATTATTACTCTGATGATTCTGTATAAATATTATTGGCATCAGACAAAAGTTTTTTCTTATGATTAAAGATAAAAAAATTCATTTTTCTTATTGTTCAATTTTTCTCAAAGAATACTGCATTGACTTAGATATTCATTGCTATGAATAATGCTTATGAGAGAGTGGAAATATTGCTCAGGAGGATTTTCTTTATCTTTGTGTTTTTTTATTTTAATATATGTTTTTCAAATTTGAAAATTATACAAAATTTCAAATAACCTTACAATTTAAATTCTGACTAAATTCTTGCGCTTTTATTTCTCTTTCCAATAATGGCTTTGGATTTTAAATATCTCTAAATATTGTAGAGAAAAGTTTTGAATGTCAATAACTGTGAAACCGAGATATCGGCCCTCAAAGTTTTGCAACAAGAATATGAAGAAACATATCAGAATATCATCATTAAATACTATTTCCATTGTCAATGATAATTAGAAACTATTCTCAATTACTTTAAAATAATCAAACTTACTTACTATATAGCTTTCTCTGCTAATTACTGTAAACATGGCCAAAGTCAGCCACCCCCATATTTTAAGGGAGTACTACTCACTCAAGGTGAGGGTATCAGAAGGTGCCACTGCCTGCTTTGTTGCATAGTACATTCTTACAAGGTCTATCTTTTCTCTATACTTAGATAGGAGTCTTCTTTTGCTTTTAGGCATGATGAGGATACCACTATAGTTCACTAGCACTATAAATAGCAAAAAAAAATTGTGACCACACCAAGGGTGAAAGGCTCAACAATTCTTTTCACTAGTGGTTTCTGGTATTCACTGAGACAATGAGAGAAAGTGTTGAGTTGCCAAACATGCTATTTATAGTGTGATATTTTCCCCTATTCTAAAAGAATACCGTACTTATCGTAAGTTACCATGAGTTCGAAAACATGGTGTCGCGTTACTGTGATGACCCCTGTTGTGCCATATACCTCTAGCACAAAAAACAATTCTGTTGATTATGCCCGAATTAGTATGATACTTTCTCACGAGACTCTTCAGTTGTGGTGCAGTTCACTGCCAAAGATTCACGATTTTTGATGTCCTAAAGTATATCCATGAAAATTATTGGATGACGATCCCTTTAACCGTATGCCAGCCTCATATTTCTTGATTATTTCCATGTTCGTCTCTACAGTATAGAAAGGATCATCCTCTTTTTTCCCTGCACATCAGCAACTTTCTTTGGACCCATGGCTAATAAAGTAACGTAATATTGCAACTCAATACAGTACAATACAGTAGTCACGAAAGTGAAATCACAAACACAAAGTCAATGCATATGATACCGCTGCTGAAACGAAGTGAGCGAGAGATGCCAATGCATAGATGCATGATGGGATACAGTACAGTAGATGCTGACCAATAGGAGAGAAAAATTTTATGGCGGTAATTAGTATCGGAGTAGGGAGATAACTAATGGGAGAGCTGGAGGATGGTGGCAAGTTTACGGGCTGGTGGCTCATGAATTTTAAAATCAGTCTCGGGGACGGTCGGGCTCTCGTACTGTACCCCGTTTCGTTGCGCAAAACATTTTTCGCATTGTGAGTCTTAAAATTCTTCGCATCTCATTTCGCAGCGTGAAAATTTCGTAAGCAGATTCTTTCGTATCGAGAGTTATGATTGTAATTAACTTCCTTAGTATTCACTCGACGATGGTAGATAAGCTCTCACCTAGCTTTTTTGGGTAAAAAATTACAATGGAAACAGTCAAATTTCCTTTTAATCATCATATAATGAAATACAAGAGGGTATCCAATAATGGCCACTGATGTGCAGATACAGGTAGTCGCCGACTTACGACCGAGATAGGGACCGAGAGATGAGTCGCCGTATGTCGAACTAGAAAAGTGAAGTTTCCGTAGATTTATTTTGATACGTTATGATTCGGCAATCATCTGGATCATATTTTGTCAATATTTTCTTACTGTCTTATCGTTATTCCATTTTCTTGTTTCATAGGATATCATATGCTCTATAAATGCATTTTTGTATTCTATTTATTAATTTTGGAAGCATTTTACAATCGAGTACTGAAAATTTTGTTTACCTTTGGCTATGATCAGCTGATCTGAAAGTGCCTCTACCTACCGTATCAAAATATGACGTACATACGTATGGCATATTATTTTATCATTTCTTAACTTATTAGAAATATCTTCATGATGAATATTACATCAACGCCAATATGTTACAGGAAATCAGTTTCCATACAGTTCGTCTAATCATTAGGTATAATGCGAAATCGTTGTAGCTCTTTCTGTGTGTGTGTGTGTGCTCGCTCTCGCAATCGCATATGGGTAGTTAATTTTTAAAGCTTCATACAGTATTCTAGTTCAATATTAAGCCTTTTTATTTCATTAGACATTACTGTGTTTAATTGTGATTTATTAAAGAACGTTTATATTTTATTTTTCAATTTTTTGAGCATATCAATAATCAACAAATACTTTCGATTTACTTTCGGTTGGCATCAGCTGATCTCAAGGTGACGCTGCCGTATTACTATTATGAGCACATATATAATGCGAATAACACATTTATATAATTTTCTTGACATTCAAAATTTCTTCATAATGCATATTACATCCCGCGCCAATATGTTATAGGGTCTCACATTTTCCATACAGTTCGTTTATAGACCTTATTATTAGTTATAAAAGGAATACGCTCTCTCTCTCTCTCTCTCTCTCTCTCTCTCTCTCTCTCTCTCTCTCTCTCTCTCTCTCTCTCTCTCTGTATTTTGTTTTTAATTCAGTTGTATCTTCATATTTTTTTTTTAAATTATTAAAAAATTCTATATATCATTATTCAATGTTTCGGTTATGGGAATAGTAACGCATCGGAAGGAAATCACTTGATTTGCCTCTCGCCTTCCGCCAGAAATATGACGTCATCAGACTTTTTTCTTAAATTTACGGTAAGTTGTACTAATCTTATAACTAATGATACAGACCACTAAAACACTTGATATCGTTACTGGGTGTTTCGATGATGGGAATGCTGTAATAAGATTACTCGGTAACAATGAAAGGAAATCATTCGGTTTGTCAGCGCGCTTCCGCCAGATACATGACGTCACAAGTCACGTGACGTACAGTAATCTCTACGAAGAATGACTTGCAATATATGTAAATTAATTTTCTTTGTTTCTCACAAGAAATGAAAAGAAAATACTAACTTAACAAACAAAAGTATTTTATTTTTATAATGTTAAAGGAAATATATTATTTTCAAGAAAATATTTGCCCTAATAGTATATTTTCTTTAGATAAACATCGATCCATTATCAGAGATTAAAAAAGTAGCGTACAGTCAAATTTATGCTACGTAGTACTCATGACAACCGATACAGACCCTCAAAATACTTTGTATCGTTATTTAATATTTCGATAATGGAAATACTAATATTAATCGTTAGCCTTTTGGAAGGAAATCACTGTATTGGCCGGAAGCTTTCTGCCGGTGATGTGACGTCACCAGACATAATATGAACTCGACAGATATTAAAACTTTTCTTAATATATTTTTAACTGAGAATAGATACTGAATATTAACAATAAAAGAAAATAATAATTTACCAAGATAAATCAGTTTATATGTATAGAAGAAAATAGATTATTTTCAAGGAAATATTCGTCCTATTTCCGATAAACTTGTGACGTCATCACCCTGAAAAAATGGTCGTAAAGTCGAATAGTCGTATGTCGCATAGGTCGTAAGTCGAGCAATACCTGTATATCCTAAATTAACTGTATATCAAATTTCAATATATACAAAACATACAATGACTTAACTACATCACTTATGAAACAAGTGTGTTTGTTTGCTACCGGAGTCTTAAAAGTCTAAACTTAATATGATAATCTTACTATCTATAAAGTGCATACATATTTCATTAGAAGTGTCTATTTGATACTCCTCATCTTCCTCTTCACTTGAATTTGACATGATTGTATGGATTATCACAATTCTCTAATTGTCATTGTCCTCAGGCAGGTGTACATGGTAATCCATACATCCTACAACTAAACCATGGTGATCGGCAGGCAGATTACAATGTATTATATTCAACAGATTAAGATGTATTCATATCTGACATAATTGGTGTTAACTTAGTATCCTCTATCTTCCAAATCCAGTTCAACACATCCATGTCACTCTTTCCCATTCCACACCAATATCTGGTAATAACCTCTGAGAGAGTGAAATTTGGTGGAAGACTGTTGGGGGTAGATGTTCCGCTGTTTCAAAAGATTTTGAGGGCACAATTTTCTTGGATAGGGTACTATTGCACAAAGATGTCAGTGACTCTGCATCCTTCCCACCAAATAGTACAGCCATTACCTTGGCTTCAATGAGTTCATTTACTTTTTTTCTTGGTTTAGAGTGAAGAATGGATCAGCTCAAGATTGCAACACAGAATTACATTTGACTAACGTTTGAAATGCAGTCCTTTTTCGTACACCAAAGATGCGCGATGTACTATCACATCCAGTAAAAGCATTGATGATAAGCAGCTGATAGCCTGATTTATTTCTTAGGCCTGACTTAAGACAGTTGATGTGGTACGGTGTTGTGGTAGTTAATTTATCTGACCTGAAATAAAGGTCCCTGCTATTCATTTGTGATTAATGGAAGGACTAGAATTAAGAGGTCTGTGTCTTCTCAAATTAATTTACTGGTATGGAATTGTGATGCTTCAACTACAGCCTTAGTAATATCTGTATCAGTATTATCAGATGAGTTGACAACACATCCTCTTTTCCTAAGTTTATCACTGATTAAATCAATTAAGGGGACCATCCGCTATGGTGTTTTGACAAAACTTTCAGAAATCGAAAATTGTTTTATTGTTTCTATGTATACAGAAACATATTGTACATGCTCTGCAGAAGTTTAAGCCAATTATTTTTTACAAATAATGTAGATAAAGCGGTCTTTGAATTACCTTTACTGTGTTGTCTGCATGACTGAGTTTGACAGAATCGTCTTTGTGTGTTTATTTTTGCATATGTACAGCAACTTTTTCACTTACATTTTAAAATCTTGCACGTCTGGTAGAGATGGGAGGCATTGATAGAGGGTAGGTGAACGCAATCTACAAAATACGAAAAGAACAGCCAGAGGTTCCAAAGACGTATAGAAGTTACGTTGCATGTGTGTTTATTTACTTGCATTTCGTATGTACAGTGTGTTTTCACAATGTCCTCGTGAACTTTGTAGCAAGGCCAATGTTACCCAAGATCAAAGAAAGAACAAAAGGTAAGCAGAGAGCAACAAAAAACAACCATAAAGAGAGGAAAACATGAAATAGAGTACAAAGCAGGAACATTCTAGCTAAAACTCTGGCAACAATGAGAGGCCGCTGGCAACTCTTGACATCCTTACTTCAAGTGTTTAAATGCCTCGTTTAGGGAGCCTTCATCTAGGAATAAACAATAAAAGGTCAAAGTAAGGTTATTGTAATAATGTTATCTTGATTATTTAAAGAAAAAAACAAAAATTTATAGAAAGTCTTTTGGAGCCCATAATTCAAAACCATACTTATTCACACTTAGGTACATTTTTCTCACTTATTTATTGTTTGATTTTAGAGAGAAAGATATAATTGAAAAGAGGAATAAAATTCTCACAATAATGTGTAACAGAATTTTGTATTTTCATTTTTCTCTTTTTCATGATTATTTTACATCTTGGCAAAGAAAATTAAGAAAAAATTCATTAAAAAAAGAAGAAAAAGGAAATTTGAAAATCTGTCACACAGAATTATTCTATTTATAAAGAAGTGTGCTGGTATAATTTTCAATACAATTGGTGTCATATTATTGGAGAAAAAATGTACCTAAAATTTTTTATAAAAATCATTTTTGCTAATAAATCAAAAATATTTTGATCAAATGACTAGAAATTTTTATATGATGAAGGTATTACATATGTCTAAAACATATATAGAAATTGTGTATTTTGAATTATTAGAAAAAAAATGGAGGACATAGCAGACGGTCCCCTTAAGGCTTGCATGTTTATATATCACAACAAAAACTCTTCCCTCCTGCAAGAGAACAAAGTCTCTGCTGTAACACTAACAACAGGGTGAACTTTTTGCCCTAGACATTTTTGGTGAGCGTTGTCCTTGATTGATGGACCTCCATTATAGCCATCAAAAACTACTGTTACTACCCCATAATTTTGAATGGGGAAACCTGCTTATGACTGCTATTACGCCATAGCTATCCTCCTTCTTCTGGGGTACTCGATGTAGTAGGAACTATCCATGAAGGACATAGTAATCTGTCTGAGGAATGGGTTGAGGTGGATCTAAACCTGCTTTTTTCAAATGGTCTGAGATAGCGTGGTGAGGTGGGGTTTATCTGGTATACGAAATACTTTTCTAATCTCGAAAAGAGCTGGAGAGAATGAGCTAAGCTCATGGCCTGAATGAGCTGGGGTTTATTTGGCTTATGAAATACTTTTCCAATCTCGAAAAGAGCTGGATTGAATGAACTAAGCTCATATCTTAAGACATCTTCCAGTGATGACTCACATGTTTTTGCCACCACCAATAATCTGAAATAATAGGGCATTATCAATAGTTTGATTTGGTGCCTCCTTAGGGCATACACTGTCAGTTGTTCCTCTTCATTAGCTTCAAGATAAGAGCGCATTTTCAAAAAGGCCTGATCTTTGTCTATATTTTGGGATCGTCCTGATTTTCTTTGGTTTGTATTTGGCTCCACCATAAACGTATGGGGAATATCATGCCCAGATCGAAAGTTTCTATTAAAGGAGTGGTGATATACACAGTCGGCTGCATGAAAGTCACAACCATAGTACTGTACTCAATTCAACCTTTCACCGTTACACTCGTGTCATCCGAACGGTCGCTATAACACTGCAATGTTGTTATAACAAAATTATGTCTTAACGAAACTGAAATCCGAGGCATTAAATGTAACTTTAGTTCCACAGAAAAGACAATCGGGTTTGCTATCGAATGATCCAGTGTCTGCCAACGTACTTCTTTTGAGCAATGGTTTACTTTGGTTCTTGTTTAATGAATTTTATGTCGTGGGGTTATCCCAGCCTGATTCCCCTCCAAAGAAGAGAAAAAACCACTGAAGGAGATTTGCCCAACCTTTTACTGGAGAGAGAAAAAAACCCTGAAGGAGAACTACCCAGCCACTTCATTGAAGGGGACTCTCCTTCCAAGCAGTAACCTCCCCCTTCCATCCTCTCCACATCCATTCCTGTATGCCATCGAACCGCTGCTCAAAGGTATATACAGTAAATGGTTTAAAATTGTTTTATAGGATTTTCTGACCAATTTCGTACACATTTAAATAATTATTGTTGTTTAGGTACACATTTTATTGATATTTTGGGCATTTTGGAATGCGTAGGAACGTATGAAAATAAACACCATTATTTCTTAATGGAAAAAAGGTTTCGGTACTCGTACAAATCGGTGGTCTAACACTGATCCCGAACGGATTATGGTCGAGTACCGAGGTATTACTGTATATATATATATGCCACGTGGGTTAACCAAGCAAATACATTATGATTTATCTGCCTGGTTGAAACCTGATGGATCCAGTATTATATGCCCTAGAGTTAAACAGATTTTCAGCGCAAGTGTCCTTTATTGCATGGGCCATGGACCTCCTTGTATAACCACACCATTGGTGTAAGAGGTGTAAGGAACGTAAATTTTAGCTACCTTCAAGGTCTAAGTTCAGGAATCCCGTTGGAACAGGGACTTCATCCCACCTAGGGATGCATCTCATTTGAAAAGGACAAGGTTTGTATTTGTACTGGAACAAATGGAAGATATAGGGATATTTTGTATTTTTCCTAACTATAAACCTGAGTCCTATACTCGTACTTTCCCACCATCACCAACCCCTTAGAAATTTCCAGCAGCAATCAAAGTGACAACTCAGTGAGCAAGCATGGGGCTGGGCTTTCTCGGTCTCAGCTGGTAATCTCCTGCCAACTGTTATTATTATTATTATTATTATTATTATTATTATTATTATTATTATCATCATCCAAGCTACAACCCTAGTTGGAAAAGCAAGATGCTATAAGCCCAGGGGCTCCAACAGGGAAAAATAGCCCAGTGAGGAAAGGAAATAAGGAAATAAATAAATGAAGAGAACAAATTAACAATAAATCATTCTAAAATAAGTAACAACGTCAAAACAGATATGTCATATATAAACTATTAACAACATCAACAACAAATATGTCATAAATAAACTATAAAAAGACTCATGTCCGCCTGGTCAACAAAAAAGCATTTGCTCCAACTTTGAACTTTTGAAGTTCTACTGATTCAACCACCCGATTAGGAAGATCATTCCACAACTTGGTCACAGCTGGAATAAAACTTCTAGAATACTGCGTAGTATTGAGCCTCGTGATGGAGAAGGCCTGGCTACTAGAATTAACTGCCTACCTAGTATTACGAACAGGATAGAATTGTCCAGGGAGATCTGAATGTAAAGGATGGTCAGAGTTATGAAAAATCTTATGCAACATGCATAATGAACTAATTGAACGACGGTGCCAGAGATTAAAATCTAGATCAGGAATAAGAAATTTAATAGACCGTAAGTTTCTGTCCAACAAATTAAGATGAGAATCAGCAGCTGAACACCAGACAGGAGAACAATACTCAAAACAAGGTAGAATGAAAGAATTAAAACACTTCTTCAGAATAGATTGATCACCGAAAATCTTGAAAGACTCTCTCAATAAGCCTATTTTTTGTGCAATTGAAGAAGACACAGACCTTATATGTTTCTCAAAAGTAAACTTACTGTCGAGAATCACACCTAAAATTTTGAAAGAGTCATACATATTTAAAGAAACATTATCAATACTGAGATCCAGATGTTGAGGAGCCACCGTCCTTGACCTACCTACAATCATACTTTGAGTTTTATTAGGATTCAACTTCATACCCCATAATTTGCACCATGCACTAATTCTAGCTAAATCTATATTAAGGTATTCACCAACCCTAGATCTACATTCAGGGGATGGAATTGATGCAAAGAGTAGCATCATCTGCATATGCATCAAGCTTGTTTTCTAGGCCAAACCACATGTCATGTGTATATAGTATGAAAAGTAATGGGCCAAGAACACTACCCTGTGGAACACCGGATATCACATTCCTATAATCACTATGGTGCCCATCAACAACAACTCTTTGAGATATATTACTTAAAAAATCAATAATAATGCTAAGAAATGACCCGCCAACTCCCAACTGTTTCAGTTTGAAAACAAGGGCCTCATGATTAACACGGTCAAAGGCAGCACTAAAATCAAGGCCAATCATACGAACTTCCCGACCACAATCAAGGGATTTCTGTACAGCATTGGAGATTGTAAGAAGGGCATCACATGCTCCAAGGCCTTTACGAAAACCAAATTGCAAACTAGGGAGTAGATGATTACCTTCAGCAAACCTATTAAGACGTTTTGCCAGAAGACGTTCAAAAACTTTAGATATGGGAGTTATGGAAATTGGGCGGTAATCAGTGGGACTTGAGCTACCACAAACACATTTACATAGAGGAGTAACATTACCAATTCTCCAACTAGTACCAAAAGCTCCTCTTCTTGCTAACTTGCGCAAAATAACAGATAACTTTGGAGCTAAGAAATCTGCTGTCTTTATAAAAAACAAAGGAAAAATACCATTTGGGTCTACACCTCCATAAGCATCAAGGTCCACCAACAGAGCTTTAATCTCACGAGATCGAAAAGCTAAACTAGTTAGTTTAGCCTCAGGAAAACAGGAATGAGGAAGTTTTAAGTTTTTCATTACTTTGTTTACTGTCAAAAACATCAGCCAAAAGGGTTGCCTTTTTCTTTGGACAGTGAGTGACTGAGCCATCTGGTTTAAGTAAAGGAGGAACTGTTGCATCTACACCAATGAGTGCAGACATCTCGTTATAAAATCTTAACTGCTGTATTCCAGCTACGCTTTTATTTTCTCCTATGTAAAGGACTTGAGTTTGTTTAGTTGAGAAAAATAAAAATCATCTCCAAATTACAGTACCTGTAGTCATATTTATTGATAGTAACATTAATGCACAAGTTCATTAAAACAGAAACTTATCTCTTTTTCTTTTGCAATGATGTCTGTCCAAACATTAACACTACTCTTTTTTTCCAGTCTTTAGAATGGCAAATATTAGGTATATTGAACGAGTCGTTAGTTGCATCGTGCAAAGAAAATCTAGATTCTGCCGAGAAAGAGCTTTTTAATGGATGTGCTGCAGATGTCAAGCTCTTCCTTGCAAATGAACCATTTAAGGAATTTGAAGCTTCAATGTATTTTAATAGATATCTACAGTGGAAATCACTAGAAAGGTATGTACATAATATCCAGACATGTCAACAACGTACAGCTGCTTAGACGCTCCATTTGCCATCATTACTGTTTAGCTCCTAAAACTTAACTTCTATATTTCTATAAAAATTGGAGTAAAATAATTATAACCACTCAAGGTATATTGTTAATCCAGAAAAGAATTGAAATACTGTATCAAATGGTTAACATCTTCCATAAGGACATAATGTGGTTTAAAGGTTCTGAATGTTGCTCTTTTCTGGGGAAATGTTTGGGCATTTGTGCCGTTGGTATTAAAATCATATTAATCTCCATACAGGTGTATTTCTTCTCAGGTTATATTACTCTTCTATCTGATCTGCTTTACATTTTTTCTAACTTTTAATTTCTTTTCCTTGGTCTTCACTGTGTTCCAATGCGGAGGTCTTCTTGATTTTTCCTAATAATGTTGCCTACAAATTTGCATTATATATACAGGTAAGGCTTGACTTATGACCTATGCGACTTATGACAATTCGACTTTACGACGATATTTTTCAGGGTGATGACGTCACAAGTCTATCGGAATAGGACGAATATTTCCTTGAAAATAATCTTTGTTCCGACACGGATACAAACCTTCGCTATTTATTAGGGTATTACTTTCGGCAACGCTGAAAACCAGCCAAGACAATTTTAGTGAGGGATAATTGCCCCATCCGCTAGTTAGCGGGAGGGGGTTGGGGTAGACTAGCTACCCCGCTCACTCACACCTGTCGGTTGAGTAACCACTTTTACTTTTGGCTCGGTATAGTGTAGACGTGCCGTCTCTCTCTCTCCCGTTAAACAAACTGCCTTGACTTTATTACTTTTTCTTCTTCTTTTGTGTGTGTCGGTGTGTGTATGGTTATTGTCCCGCTATGCGGACATGTCCAGGGATTGAGGGCCGCCGCTGCGGCACCTTCATGTCGTCCTTGGAGACAGACCCACATCTTTTATGCCCGGCTTGCCGGGGAACTTAGTGTTCGCGGGACAACACCTATTCCGAGTGTAGGGAGTGGCCTGCCTCCCAGTGGGAGATGTTTGCGCGTAAGAAGAAGAAGAAGTCTAAATGTGAATCTTCGCTTTCGGGGTCTTCCTTGAAATCGAAGAAATCGCGGGCTTCTACTTCCTCTACACCCAAATCTCTGCCCGAAACTAATCCTCGACCAGGCCCTTCCGGGGTACGGTTGAGCAGTAGCGTAGGGCTTGTGACTCCAGATCAACCCTGTCGGATAGACGAGGATAGCGGCTCCCCTAGTGAGTCGGCTCCTCTTCCCCCCAGGGAGCGCCTGTTCTTTTCCAGACCTTGGGTCTGCTTCCGACGCCGAGGAGTAAGCTAACCCACCAGCGGCGGAGGCAGGGCTCTCTCCAAGGCGAGCTTCTCCTTTGGGGGAATATATCTCGTTTGCGAGAGAAGGTTGCCTCTGTGCATCGGCGATCTCCTTACGCTTTAGGTTCTTCTCCAGGAGCGGAAAGAGAACCTTGTTATAAGCGTAGTTCTCCTTCGCGCGAACTTTCCTCCCCTGCCGAGGATTATCTGTTGATCTAAATCAGTCTCCCCCTCGGGCGGAGCCTGTTGTACGTTCCTCTCCGGAGGTTCGTAGAGTGGAGGGGTGGGTAACCCCTCTCCACCCCGGGCGTTCTCCTCCTCGGGCTGTGAGGAGACGTCTTTTGAACCTGCTGGTTCTCCTCACTTTGACCCTTCGGAGTCTCGTGCTGATCACCCTTTGGGCTGGCGTGATTGTGAGCCTTCGGGCTCTCGTCATGTTGATCCTGTGGGTTCTCATGACAACAGGAGTCCTTCAGGTCTCCGTCGCGCTGAACCTTCAGGCTCTCGCGACTTGAAACCTTTGGGTTTCTGTTACGCTGAACCCTCGGGTTCTCGTAACGACGGTAACCTTGAACCTCCGGGTTCTCGTACCGTCAGTCACGCTGATCCTTCGGGATCTTGTGACAGAGGAACCTCGATTCCTCGTTACGCTGACCCATCGGGGTCTCGTAACCTCAGTTACGCTGGACCCTTGGGCTCTCGTAACTCTAGTTGTGCTAACACTTCGGTGTTTCGTGACAGAGAAACTCCGGTTTCTCGTTGCGCTGTTCCTTTGGGTTCGCGCAACACAGTTCACGCTGAACTTTTGGGTTCTCGTGACCAGAGTCATTCTTTTTATGACAAAGAGTTTTTAAACTCTCGTTGTGTTGATCGTTCGCGCTCACACAACACAGGCTATTGTGAACCTTCGGGTGAGCGTAGCAGTGAGTTCTCTCAACAACCTGAGAGCTCTCACGTGCACGACCAAGTTGGCGCGCACGACCGACTTGGCGCGCACGACCGTCTTGGCGCGCGCAAACAAAATGGCGATCATGGCGCGCGGGTTCATCCTAGGGCACGCCATATTATTATTATTATTATTACTAGCCAAGCTACAGCCCTAGTTGGAAAAGCAAGATGCTATAAGCCCAAGGTCTCCAACAGGGAAAAATAGCTCTGTGAGGAAAGGAAATAAGGAAATGAATAAATGATGTGAATAAATTAACAATATATCATTCTACAAACAGTAACAGCGTCAAAACAGGTATGTCCTGTATAAACTATTAACCACGTCAAAAACAGATATGTCATTTATAAACAATAAAATGACTCGTGTCAGCCTGGTCAATATAAAAACATTTGCTCCTACTTTGAACTTCTGAAGTTCTACTGATTCAACTACCCGATTAGGAAGATCATTCTACAACTTGGTAACAGCTGGAATAAAACTTCTAGAATACTTTGTAGTATTGAGCGTCATAATGGAGAAGGCCTGGCTATTAGAATTAACTGCCTGGCTAGTATTACGAACAGGATAGAATTGTCCAGGGAGATCTGAATGTAAAGGATGGTCAGCGTTATGAAAAATCTTATGCAACATGCATAATGAATTAATTGAACGACGGTGCCAAAGATTAATATCTAGATCAGGAATAAGAAATTTAATAGACCGTAAGTTTCTGTCCAACAAATTAAGATGAGAATCAGCAGCTGAACACAAGAAGGAGAACAAAACTCAAAACAAGGTAGAATGAAAGAATTAAAACACTTCTTCAGAATAGATTGATCACCGAAAATCTTGAAAAACTTTCTCAATAAGCCAATTTTTTTTGCAATTAAAGAAGACACAGACCTAATGTGTTTCTCAAAAGTAAATTTGCTGTCGAGAATCACACCTAAAATTTTAAAAGTCATACAAATTTAAAGAAACATTATCAATATTGAGATCTTGAAGTTGAGGAGCCACCGTCCTTGACCTACTTACAATCATACTTTGAGTTTTATTAGGATTCAACTTCATACCCCATAATTTGCACCATGCACTAATTTTATCTAAATCTCTATTAAGGGATTCACCAAGCCCAGATCTACATTCAGGGGATGGAATTGATGCAAAGAGAGTAGCATCATCTGCATATGCAACAAGCTTGTTTTCTAGGCCAAACCACATGTCTTGTGTATATAGTATGAAAAGTAATGGGCCAAGAACACTACCCTGTGGAACACCGGATGCATGAACATCCTATTGCTCGCCATGTGCGCGAACATCCTGTTGCAAACAACACACTGCGCGCCATGCGCGCGAGCAACCTTCATGCACTCCAGGAGCGTGAAAAAGGTTCGCGCAATCGGGAAAGGCGCGCGCACGAGCTCCCTTCCGCCTACCAATAGTTTGGCGCAAGAGCACATGACCACCTTGGCGCTCACAATCAATCTCTCGAGCCCCTTGGGCCTTAACAGCGGAGCCCAGACCTTATTCCTAAGGGTAAGCCTGTGCCTATCTTGCCTGTAGGGAATCCTCCATCAGACAAGAGGGTTAGAAAACCTGCCCAGGTTCCTAAACCCAGGGAGCAGTCCTTTCCTAAGGACCTTCCCCCTAGTTCCTCAGGAGCCCTGTATTCAATGTAATGCACCAAGCCATGAAGGGAGTCATTCCCCTCTCCCAGTCCTTAGGTGATACACCTAGGATTCCCTTATCGTCTCCTCTCTTCCCAGGGTCCTCTCCTCCCTCCGATCCTAGGAGGAGGTCAGAAGTTTTCGCACAGGTGGGCCCCTCAGGCAAGGGGAGACGATCATCCCCTCGCAAAAGACCTCTGGAGGAGATTAGGCATAAACCTCAGGGTAGCCCCTTGCAGTTCAAGATGCCACAGGCCAGGCCTAATGGGGAAAGGAAAAGGATTTGTCCTTCGCCCCCCAAGGAGGATAGGGTTACTTACTATGGAGACTCCTTCCCTTCTTTACCGGTCGAAATAGCGTCTAAGGAAGCACGACCTGCGACCGGACGGGATTCATCCCGTACGGCAGTGGACTTACATTCAACCCGTAAGCCGACGGAGTCCTCTAGGCCCTTGGGGACAGAGGCCCCACGGCCTCGTAGGAGGGAACCGAAGGATTTGTTCACCATCCCCAAATCCTCGGCCAGGCTTCCTTCCTCACTGCTTCCCAGGCAGCCGGGAGCAAGCACCTCCGCGGTAGTCTCCCTATCCCCAGTCTATATAGTTGACAATTTTGACCCAGGCCTGGTTCTTATGGATGAGAGCTTGGACCTGGAAGGGCAGAGCGATCTCGAGGACGACGCTCTGCCAGGAGCCTCTAGCCCTAAGCTTACAGGGGATGAGAGAAAGGAGTCGGAACACGCCTTCTGGCAGGTCCTAGTCTGCATCCGTTCCATCAATGGACTTCCAGATCCATCGGCAGCCCCTCTAGATAGAAAAGAGACGGTCCTTGACCAGTTCTATGGCACTCAGAAACCTCATAAGACCAGTGCAGCTTTGCCCTGGTCAAAGGGGTTGAAGAGTGCCAAACAGAAGGCTGTTTCCCAGGCAACTGGGTCCACCTCTTCACTCCGCTCCAACTCGTCCTCCAAGCTCTTACCTCCTCCGTATATGTTTCAGAGGAGGTACTACGAGATCCTCGGGGAATCTCTTCCAACGCTGCCTCTCGACCACTCTATAGAGGCATTCTCGAATGCCACCCCCTTCGAGAAACTTATGGGACTTCCTGTCTCCTTTTTGGCGTCTGAAATCCTAGACCAGGAAAAGGTGGCGAAGTACGCCATGCAGGCTACTTCGTGGCTGGATTTCTGGTTAGGATCCTTAGGACAACTGATGCGGTCTAAAGACCAGTCTTGGGAGTCCTCTAGGAAGTCTTTGGAGACTTTCCTATTGTCTGGCACTCGGGCCATCGAGTTCCTCTCCCATCAGGTAGTGAACCTTTGGGCCATCACTATCCTGAAAAGGAGAGATGCCGTCATAGGCAAGCTCTATAGACATCTCCCTCAGGCCGAAGTAGCGAGTCTGAGAAATGCAGGGTAAAAAGGGTGCAAAGCAGGCCTTTCACAGCAAAATTCCTTCCGTGGAGGAAAGGGTAAGAAGGGATCTGGCCGAGGCCGGTCCCAATAAGACTGGCAATCCTCCCATTTGCCCACCTGTGGGGGGATGCCTGCAAAGCCGCTGGCAGAGGTGGCTTCACTACAGGGCCGAACCCTGGACGGTTGAGGTGATTCGTTCAGGGTATCGTATCCCGTACACGCTCTCTCTCTCTCCACTGACTCGAGTGCCGATTCCATTGAACTCCTGTGCGAAGGGATCCGCACAGGAGTTTGCCCTCAGGGCAGAAGTCCAGTCGATGTTGGAGAAGGACGCTCTCCAGGAAGTCCTCGACGGGTCCCCAGGCTTCTACAGTCGACTCTTTCTTGTGAAAAAGGCATCTGGAGGCTGGAGACCAGTCATCGACCTCTCGGTCCTGAACAGGTTTGTCGAACAGACACCTTTCAGGATGGAGACGGCCGACACAGTCAGACAAGCGACAAGACCCCAGGACTTCATGTGCACTCTAGATCTGAAGGACGCATACTTCCAGGTCCCAATTCACCCGTCTTCCAGGAAGTAACTGAGATTCATGCTCAATCGGAAGCATTACCAGTTCAGGGTGTTTTGTTTCGGTCTTTCCACAGCACCCCAGGTATTCACGAGAATATTCGACCTAGTATCATCTTGGGTCACAGAGTCGGCATCCGTCTCCTAAGATACTTGGACGACTGGCTGATTCTGGCAGACTCGGAGGCGGCCCTTCTCCGCCACTGAGACGAGCTTCTAAGGTTTTGCCAGGATCTGGGGATTGTGGTAAACCTCGAGAAGTCTCAACTGGTCCCCTCTCAAGAACTGGTATACCTAGGCATGCGATTAGACACCCTAGGGCACAAAGCGTATCCATCAGATGAAAGGATCCAGAGACTGAGGGAGATAGCACAGGTCTTCCTCAGTCGGGAAGAGCTCCCGGCGCAGTCTTGGCTTCGCCTTCTCGGTCACCTCTCTTCCCTGACCCGACTGGTCCCCAATAGTCGTCTCAGGATGAGATCCCTCCAGTGGCGACTAAAATCCCAGTGGAACCAGCACTCCGATTCCTGGGATCACCTAGTCCGCATAGGGCTAGAGGAACAGTCGGACCTCAGGTGTTGGCTGGGGGAGCCGAACCTCTGCAAAGGGGTCGATCTATTCTTTTCTCCCCCGGAATTGATGCTCTTTTCGGATGCATCAAAAGAAGGGTGAGGGGCTCACGTGCTGCACCATTACATCTCCGGCCAATGGTCCGAATCAGAAAGGTACCAGCACATAAATCTCTTAGAGATGAGGGCAGCTTTACTGGCCCTCAAAGAGTGCCACCAGGTCCTGGCGGGGAACTCCACGGTAGTAGCTTATCTAAGCAAACAGGGCGGTACCTTTTCGCAGCAGCTGTGCCATCTTGCAGTAGAGATACTCAGATGGGCAGAGGACAACTCCGTGACTCTATCAGCTCGCTTCATTCCGGGCAAGCGGAATGTGCTAGCAGACAAGCTGAGCAGAGCGACTCAGATAGTTGGCACCGAGTGGTCTTTGAATCTTCTGATAGCCAACAAAGTCCTGACTTTGTGGGGTTCCCCGATTGTGGATCTGTTCGCAACTTCCTTGAATTTCAGGCTCCTGTTGTACTGCTCCCCAGTCCCGGATCCCCAAGCTCTTTGGCAAGATGCTTTTCAACAACGGTGGATAGACCTGGATGCTTACGTGTTTCCCCCGTTCTGTCTGATGAGAAAAGTCCTCAACCAGGTACGAGCAAGCAACAACTTGCAAATGACCCTCATAGCTCCGCTATGGCATCACGCAGAATGGTTCCCGGACCTTCTGTGTCTCCTCATGGAGATCCCGAGAGAGCTTCCTCCACAGCACGACCTCCTCAAACAACCACATGCCAACATCTTCCACTGATCCGTAGCCTCGCTTTGACTTCACGCCTGGAGACTATCCAGCACCTCCTCACACGGAGAGGCTTTTCGCAACCGGTTGCGAAAAGAATGGCTGGACACCTCAGGAGATCCACAGAGGCAGTCCTCAGGTCTCTGAAGGGCTTCCCCTATGAACCACTATACCAGGCCTCAGATCGCCACCTCACGTAGAAGACGGTGTTCCTGCTCACTCTGGCTTCGGCCAAGAGAGTCAGCGAACTTTATGGTCTATCTGCTGATGTCTCCCACTCTAGGAGATGGGGGGAAGTAATCCTCAATTACGTCCCTGAGTTTGTAGCTAAGACTCAAAATCCGGGTGTGCCGGAGTCCAGGTTCGGCCCATTTTGGATAGAGAGTCTTTGTTCTGTAACCGAAGATCCAGACCAACTGTTACTATGTCCAGTGAGGAGTCTGAGGTGTTACTTGAAAAGAACAGCAAAAGCTCGCCCCCGGGGTACGAGCACTTTTTGTCAGCACGGGGAAGGTCACGAGGAATACCATTTCCTCCTGGATAAGGAAAGTAATCGAATACGCTCTATATCCAAATCCTCCTCTGTCCAACTGACCCAGAGCTCATGTCGTCAGAGGCATTGCAACGTCTCTGACGTTCAAGAAGAATTTTTCTGTGGCACAGGTATTGCAAGCGAGCGTGTGGAAGCGTCAGACGACCTTCACAGCCCACTACCTGAAAGACATAACCCACAGGAGCATGGAAACCTTCTCCATTGGTCCTGTGGTGGCTGCACTACAAGTGATCTAATGCCTCAGGTTCCTTGATGGACAAGTAGCAGAGGGTTGAGGGCTGAGGTTACCCGGGTTAGTCTAGGGTGAATGAAAAGAATGTCTGGCTCACTTCTTTCTTTCTCCGTCTCCTCTCCTGGGGAAATAGCTCCGCAAGACCGAAGCATAGCTGACCTCACCCCTCTGCAGGTAAGAATAATTTCCCTTTTGCATCCTGGGTATGAATGGATACTTTGTTACGTCACCAATACCTCTTGAGGGAGGGTATTGGATATGTCTTAGAATCCTCGAGTTCCTACGTGAAGACAAGCCACGAGTCTCTCTCTCTCACAAGCTTCTGCAGGCCGCTATCAGTGAGTTACCTTGTAACTTCTTTGATTTTAGCGAGGGTAGGGTTCCCTCTACTATCAATCACAGATCGAAATAGAGAGGACCCCTGGTCAAGACCAAGGCCAGTTGGTAAGGACTTGGTCCCTCCTAAAAGTAAGTCACCCTAATAAAGCGCGAAGGTTTGTATCTGTGTCGGAACAAATAACAAATTTGGAAATAATTTGTATTTTTCCTAACATACAAACCTGGACCTATTTATACAAATTGGCCCGCCACCCCTGTCCCCCTAGAAGTCCTGCCAGAAAGCAAAAGTGGTTACTCAACCGACAGGTGTGAGTGAGCGGGGTAGCTAGTCTACCCCAACCCCCTCCCGCTAACTAGCGGATGGGGTAATTATCCCTCACTAAAATTGTCCTGGCTGGTTTTCAGCATTGCCGAAAGTAATACCCTAATAAAAAGCTGCAGGTTTGTATGTTAGGAAAAATACAAATTATTTCCAAATTTGTTATATTTTCTTGTATAAAAACAATCTAATTTATCTTGTTAAATTATTATTTTCTTTTATTGTTAATATTCAGTATCCATTTTCAGTAAAAAATACATTAAGAAAAGTTTTGATATCTGTCGAGTTCATAATGTCACTTCACCGGTGGAAAGCGACCGGGCAATACTGTGATTTCCTTCCAATAGGCTAACGATTAGTGTTAGTATTCCCTTTATCGAAATATTAAGTAACGATACAAAGTATTTTGTGGGTCTGTACCGGTTGTCATGAGTACTACGTAGCGTAAATTTGACTGTACGCTAGTTTTATTAAATCACTGATAATAGATCGATGTTTATCTAAAGAAAACAGGACAAATATTTTCTTGAAAATAATATATTTCCTTTTACATTATAAAATTGAAATACTTTTGCTTTGTAAGTTAGTATTTCTTTTTAAATTCTTGCAAGAAAAAAGGAAATAAATTTACATATTTTACAAGTCATTCTTCGTAGAGGTTACGTCACGTGTCTTGTGACGTTATGTATCTGGCGGAAGCGCGCTGACAAACCGATTGGTTTCCTTTCATCGTGTTACCGAGTAATCTTATTACAGCATTCCCATCATCGAAACACCGAGTAACGATATCAAGTGTTTTAGTGGTCTGTATCATTAGTTATGAGATTAGTACAACTTACCGTAAATTTAAGAAAAAAAGTCTGATGACGTCATATTTCCTTCCGATGCGTTACTATTCCCATAATCAAAACATCAAATAATGATATAAAGATTTTTTAATAATTTT
>NC_090727.1:117651467-117690406 GCF_036898095.1 Palaemon carinicauda | reverse complement strand
GAGAGAGAGAGAGAGAGAGAGAGAGAGAGAGAGAGAGAGAGAGACTCTCTCTCTCTTACCTTATTGCCTTATTTTTCGTTTGGGTTCCCCAGGTCTTGCTAATGCATCTTCCGGTGTATTTTGCATCTTCCAGTCTTGGATGGTCTGGGATGCATCTTAGGTATTTATCGAGCTTATTCTTAAACAAGTCTACACTCACTCCTGATATGTTTCTTAGATGAGCTGGCAGCACATTAAATAGTCGCTGCATTATCGATGCTGGTGCGTAGTGGATTAATGTCCTGTGCGCCTTCCTTAGTTTTCCTGGTATATTTTTTGGTACTATTAATCTACCTCAGCCTGCTCTTTTTGATATTTTTAGCTCCCTGATGTTTTCAGTAATTCCTTCTATTTGCTTCCATGCTTGTATTATCATGTAGCATTCTCTTCTCCTTTCTAGACTGTATAGTTTTGAAAATTGCAGTCTTTCCCAGTAGTCAAGGTCCTTAACTACTTCTATTCTAGCAGTATAGGACCTTTGTACACACACTATTTGTGCAATATCCTTTTGGTAGCGTGGGTACCATATCACATTGCAGTACTCGAGTGTACTACGTACATAAGTTTTGTAAAGCATAATCATGTGTTTAGCTTTTCTTGTTTTAAAGTGTCTGAATAACATTCCCATTTTTGCTTTACATTTAGCCAACGGTATTGCTATTTGGTCGTTGCATAACATATTCCTATTTAACATTACACCAACGTCTTTAATTGATTCCTTGTTTGTGATTGTCTCGTTATTAGGTCCCTTGTATGCATATACCATTACTTCTCTGTTTCCATAATTTATTGATTCAAATTTATCGGAGTTAAATACCATCCTATTTATCTCCGCCCATTCATATATTTTGTTTAGATCTCTTTGTAGTGAGTTCCTTTCTTCATCACAAGTAATTTCTCTACTTATTCTTGTGTCATCGGCGAAACTTTTCACTACAGAGTTTTCAACATCACAGTCTATGTCTGAGATCATAACAAACAGCAGTGCAGCTAATACCGTATCTTGTGGCACGCCAGATATTACCTGAGCTTCATCTGATTTCTCGTCATTTGCAACCACTATCTGTTTTCTGTTTTGCAGGAATTCTTTTACTCATTTTCCTATCTTTCCCACAATATTGTGCTTTCTCATTTTTTTCTCCAATATATTATGGTCTACCTTGTCAAAGGCTTTTGCAAAATCTAGATAGATCACATCTGTGTCTTTTTCATTTATCATATTTTTGTATGTTTTCATAGTGTGCTATCAGTTGGGTTTGTGTACTTTTTCCGGGCACAAAACTGTGTTGACCTATATTAAACAAGTTATTTTTAACCAAATGATTCATTACTTTCTTTTTTATTACCCTCTCATACACTTTCATAATATGTGATGTTAGACTAACAGGTCTATAATTGCTTGCCTCTAGTCTTGATCCACTTTTGAAGATAGGGGTTATATAAGCTAATTTATGTTTAACATATATCTCGCTCCTATCTACACTTTGTCTTAGCAGTATTGCAAGCGGCTTCGCGATAGTGTTTGCAGTTTTTTTTAACAAAATCGCTGGAACTCCATCTGGTCCGGCTGCCGATCCATTTTTTTTTATTTCTTTTATAACCTTGACAATATCTGCTTCATTAATATCTATATCCATTAGATATTAAACATTTTCTTCTCTCATTTCTGTTTCATTATTCTCATTCGCAATTCTAGGCGTGAACTCACTCATATATTTTTCTGCTAATATGTTGCATATTTCCTTTTTTTCATTCGTTAGCCGTCCTTCAATTCTTAGTGGGCCTATTTCTAATCTCCCTTTATCCATCTTTTTTGCATAGGAGTAAAGTACTTTGGTTTTTTTTTTTTATATTTTGAAGTGTCCTTTCTTCTAAGTCCCTTTTTTCATTTTCTTTCGACTGTATAATCTTTGGTTCTGCATTTTCTATCTTACATTTTATTTCCATCATTTTCCACACGTTTTTTTCTTTTGCAAGATTTTTCTTCCACTTTCTAATTTTCTGAAATAAGATCCTTCTGTCTCTTGGTATGCATGTCTTTTGTTTATTGTTTTTTTTCGGTACATATTTTTCAACAATTCTCTCCAGTATTTTGTACAGTATGTCCGTATTTACCTGTATACTGTATTATCACTTACAAATACATTTTTCCATTCTTTATTCAGTTCTTCATTTATTTCTGACCATTTTATATTCTTACTATAATAATTATATTTTCCATATCCTTCCCAACATTTTGTGCTTTGATTAATCCTGCGATCACTTGCCTTGGAATGGACTATTAATTCTATGACATTGTGGTCTGAAATTCCCGTGTTATACACCATTATTTCTTTAACATAATTCACCTTATTCACAAATACTAGATCTAGGACATTTTCCTTTCTTGTTGGAATGTGGTTTATTTGTTGCATATTATGTTCTAATAGCATATCTTGAAGCTTTTCAAATTGCCTCTTATCTTCTGCGCTACTATTACTCTCTTTTTTATATGTATACTTACAACCACTTTCTTCTATCCGTTCTTTCCAATCCACGAAAGGAAAGTTAAAATCTCCGGATAGGAGTATATTCCAGTCTTTATGGTTTCTACATATATCATCTATTTTTTCTATTATTATGTCAAACTCCTTAGTATTTGGGGGTGTGTAAACTACAATATTCACTGGTTTTTCAAATTCAAATTCTACCGCAATCAATTCACATTCTGTGTTACTGTATTTTTCACAGACTTTTCCTTGATTTATGTCTCTTCCATATATTGCGGTTCCCCCTTGATTCCTATTTGTTCTGTCTGATCTATAAGTTTGGACACCCTTTATCTGGTCATCACTACCAGTCTCTTGGGAATACTATGTTTCACTTATATTTAATATATCTATTTTTTCAATTTGGGTTAGTTCTTCTAAGAACTCTATTTTCCTTTTAGAGTTACTCGTGACTAAACCCTGTGCATTCATCACTATTATGGTTTGTGTTTCATCCCCATTATTTAATATTGGTAATAATATGGATTCTCCCATGCTTCCTTCCTGTTTTGATATGATGTTCTTTTCTTCATTTCCAGGAATTCTGCCATTAAAAAATCCAACTTTTCTATTATATTTGCTCTTTCGCCTTCATATTTATTTTTGTGTGTATACCTGCAATTAGCCCCATATCTGCACCAACCCCTGGCGTTATAGATGCATTCTTTGTAGTAGGGCTCTAAATGTGCATATTTGGGTTGAAAGGCCTCGTATCTTGGGGCCTTTGGTCCATAGCGCGGTATATACGTGGCCTGCTTTTTTGTTTCTTTTTTTGTTTCATTTTTGCTTTCATTTTTCTTTTCAGGTTGCTGAGTTTTCTTACTTTCATTCATGGTTGCAGGATGCATAGATCGACATTTTTTGTTGAAACTGCATCCTTTTCCTTCTTTTAGGTTTTTGCATATTTTTGGATGGAGATCTCTGCATTCGTCTCCATATCCGTCTAAATACGCACATTTACCATATATTTCATAATTATGGCATATCTTTGGATGCTTGTAATAGCATCTTTCGCCAAATCTGAAATTCCCTCTTTTCATCAAATTGCAGACTACTGTATATCTTTCTTTTCTTTTTTTTTTCTTGTTCTTGCTCTTCCCTATAAGTATGTAGGTCTGGGTAGAGTCTCTTGGGTCTATTATTTGTTTCCATCTGATAATTTATTTCTTCATAAGTATGTTGTTGGATGGCATCATAAGTTATATCAATGATTTTCTCTGCATCCTTACACATATCCTGTTCATTTTTCTCTTCTTCTTCTTCTTCTTCTTCTTCTTCTTCTTCTTCTTCTTCTTCTTCTTCTTCTTCTTCAACTATTTGCAGATTTAGTCTCGACTTAATTATATTTTCTATCCAGACTAAGCATGTTGAGCAGAATACCTTTGTGTGTCTATTTTTTATTTTTTGCTGTAGTTCAGCACATGTAGGGTGTGTTGGAACATGGCAAGCATCAAATTTTCTAATCAGTTGTTGAGGATTATTAATGGAATACCATATCTTACATGTATTACACCATTTTGGCATTCTTTTTCCCAATGCATCAATCAACATATTCACCATATTGGACTTCTTATTGTTCTTTGATGGAATGTGTTGATTGATGTAAACTTTCTTTATAAGTCTCTTTATCACTTGGAACTTCTTTGGAATTTCTTCTATTATTTTGCTGATGTTTTCCGCAGATTTGCTCCAGTTTATTGGATCATATTGTTTCAATATGTCTGCGAATATTTTTCCGTCACACTGGTTGGAGTTACTACTGGTCGAGCTCTTGTTTCGACAACTCATGGAATTTACTTTTGCTGACTGCAGCAATGTCCCTCCAAGCCTTACCTGTATTATAGAGCGCCATCTTGATCAGATTTTTAGTAATTCACAAGATAACTATCCTATGCCGACGTTTTATCCCACTTTTCTGACCTCGAACCAATCACCGACTATTCACGAAAAATTGTAGCTATATTGCACTCAATAGCCTTTTGTTATCCGCGTTAAATCAGGATATTTTTAGGGTCGCACAAGTGTATTCACTCACCGGCACACGGATACAACTCGAGAGAGAGAGAGAGAGAGAGAGAGAGAGAGAGAGAGAGAGAGAGAGAGAGAGAGAGAGTGAGAGTGAGAGTGAGAGTGAGAGTGTGTGTGTGTGTGTCCCAACCGAAAGTAAATAAAAATATTTGTTAATTATTGATATGATCAAGACATTGAAAAATAAAATAAAAACATGCTTTGATAAACCACAATTAAACACAATAATGTTTAATGAAATATGAAAGCTTAATGTTGAACTAAAAATTTAATACTGTAGGAAGCTTTAAAAATTAACTACCCGTATACGATTGCGAGAGCGAGCACACACACATGCAGAGAGAAAGAGCTACTGTACAAACATTTCGCATACCTAATCATTACACGAACTGTATGGAAACTGATTTCCTGTAACATATTGGCGCTGATGTAATATTCATGAAGATATTTCTAATAAGTTATGAAATTCTAAAAGAAAAAAAAATATGCCATGCGTATGTACGCCATATTTTGATACAGTAGGTAACGGCAGTTTCAGATCAGCTGATCATAACCAAAGGTAGACAAAATTTTAAGTACTTCTCGATTAGTAAAATGCTTCCAAAATTGAAAAATAGAATACAAAAATGCATTAATAGAGCATATGATATCCTATGAAACAAAATGGAATAATGATAGACAGTAAGAAAATATTGATTAAATATGATTGAGATGATTGCCGAATCATAACGCATCATAATAAATCTACGGAAACCATTTTTTTAGTTCGACATATGACAAAATCGACTTACGACGCATCTCTCGGTCCCAATCTCCGTCGTAAATACCTATGTAAAGCTATGTTTCAACATCATTATCAGGTAGAAAGCATTCCTTTTTCAACTCATAAACTCTTTTGTATGTTTCATCTTATTCTTTGTGTATATTTCTGTTTGTTTATTTCATTAGAGATCCATGCATAAGTGGTGGCAGTATCCTACTAGCTATGAGAGTAGGTATTTTGGTTGTTAAGTTTCTGGTGGTGATGGTGGTAGGTTAGTGGGTAGCTATAGTAATGGTAATTTGTTCTGTAACTGGAGTACAAACCATGCTATTTATAGGGGTATACTTTCGGCGAAAGCTGAAAGGACGAGACATTAAAATGTAGCGAGGGTTATCTACCCATCCCGCTAGTTAGCGGGGTAGTAGCGTGGTTAGCCTGCTACCCCTCCCACTCACACAACTGTGATTGCGATCACTTTACTTTTGGCTCGGATGGAGTGCGGTTGTCACCGACCTTCATCCTCTCCAATTTTGGACTGCCATAAATGTGTTTTTGCTTTTTCGTTTCAGTGTATGAGTGTGTGTGTTATGTTTATCTACTGCCATGCGTACTTGTACGGGAACTGAAGGCTGCACCTGCGGGAAGTTCATGTCTGCTGTGGAAACAGATCTTCACAGCCTTTACCCTGTCTGCAGAGGACAGCGCTGTGATATTGATAACAAGTATGTTGAGTGTCAGGAGTGGTGTTCCTCCCAGTGGCAAAGGTATGGGCGTAGGCCGAAGAAGAAGTCTAAGTGGGATTCTTCCCCTTCGAAGGTTGCTTCAAAGCAGAAGAAACCCAAGTCTTCTTCCTCCGTCTCCCAACCATCCTCCAAAGCTCTTACTCGGATGGCTTCCTCCCGGGAGCCGACGAATAGTAGCATAGGCCATTTAACTCCCAGCCATCCTTAGTCCTCAAGAGACGGTGCAACTTCCCCTAGTGGGGTTGTCCTGGCTCTCCCCCTGAGTGAGGCTCTCTCTCTTTCTCCTCTTTTACAGCTGTGGCCGTCATTGGGTTTGGCTGGTGATCCTTCTAAGGAGGCGTTGCTGCAGTATTTTCACCGGGGTGCCGAGTTATCTTTGGACGTCGACACTTTGTCCGTTGTCGATGATGTTTCGGAGAGCTCATCAGCTGTTCCACGTGCTGCTACGTCCGCTTCACTATCTTCCGCCACCAAGGTCTTCTCTCCTTCCCCTAACGAACATCCTTCAGCGGGAGAGCAAAGTCCAAGGCATGTCTGTCCGACAAGTTTTTCCCTTCATAGTAAAGGGTCTCACCTAGACACGCCTCTTCGGAGGCCTGCTGTGATCAGCCTACAGATCCTACGCTCCTTCGTCATCGCATCGGTGGCAGACGACCTCGCCCTGTCCGTCCTCCTCTCCGCCTTCAGGGTGGTCCTGCTCCCTCGGCCAAGAGGTATCTCTCCGCTTCCACCCCTCCTCAGTCTTCTTCTTTGAAAGAGATTGTTCAACCTTTGCTTCGCCTCCATCTCCGACCTCCTCTCGTCTCTCTACGTCTCACCAGGCTCTTGCCCAACATTCTCCTACACGATGGTCTCTCCATCGTCCAGTAGAGCATGAATCATCTACGCATTCACCTCCTAAATCGCCTGACCATCGTCATAATACTTGTTTTCCCTCTGACCATCGTCTACGAGCGATTTCTCGTGTACCACCTGTATGATCGGTTACCCATGAATCATCTTCTTGGGCACTTTCAACTCTTAAATCGCCCGATCATCGTCATCGAGCTGCGTCTACACCAACGCGTCTAGCTTGTCAGTTGCTTGACCAACGTCTACGAGTTACTTCTTGTGCACCACTTAAACTTGGTGTTACAAGTGAATCGCCTCTTCTAATGCGTAAATCATCTGACCATCGACATCGAACGTCTAACGTCTCGTACTCCCCCTAAGCGATCATTCACTACACGAGAATTGCCGACAACGCAGGAATCTCGTCCTCATCGGAAATCACCGGCCCATCACTGTTCCCCTAAGCTGCAGCGTTTGCCTGCGCGGCACATTGCTCCTGCTCGACAGTGTTTGCTGGCCTGCCAGCGTTCACCTGCTTCTCAGCGAGTGCCTGCTCTTCAGCGATCGCCTGCTCCTCAGCGATCGCCTGGTCGTCAGCATTCGCCTGGTCGTCAGCGTTTGCCTGGTCGTCAGCAAATGCCTGCTCAGCAATGATCACCTGCCTGACAACGTTCACCTGCTCGTCAGCGATCACCCATGCGGCATTGTTTCCCTCAACGTATTCACAAGTCGTCTAGACCTTCTTCGCCTCGAGAAACGCTCAATAATCCAACGAACCAGCGTTCGCCCGGTTTTCAACCATCTCGTCGTTCTCTGGTGGCGTACGTTCGCTCACCTGTTCAACCCTCTCGACCAGCGACGCGAGTCGCCTTCTAAAGGATCATTTTCAAACCATCTTGCCTCTCGTGCAGCGGTATCGATCGACCCTACGTTACCACAGTATCGCTCGGCAACGCGGGAACACTCTCCCTCTTTTCAACCTTCTAGCCATCGATTATCGGCAGGAGTTTTCTCGTCGCTCTCCAATGCGTCAGCAGCCACCTCTTCCTCTGGCAAGAGAAGATTGCTAACTTCAACCCCTGAAAGCGATGGTTGTGGCCTCCAAGAAAAGCAGGGTTACTTACGATCGCTCTCCATCGCCCCACTCCCCTCCCCGTAAACACGTAACGTCGCAACTGCTAGGGAAGGAGGGAGAGGGCAAATTGCTGTGCTTTACGATTCCCAAGCTGCCACCCTTTAGAAGGGAATCGACTCCTACAGTCACGAAGGCGTCATCGTCTGGTGTGGAGACACCGTCGAAGGACTTTTCTACCTCTTTCCCTTCGGGGGATCTCTCGGAGAGTGCTTTAATGAGTAAGCAGCTGTGGTTCGACGCCCTGGTTAGGGCGGTATCTCAAACCTTTGCCCCGTTGCTTCTGGCTCGTCCGTCGGAAGCCCCACCATTTTCAGCCGATCTGGAGGTAGGACTACGACTGCTTCTCCCCCTGAAGAGGAAGAGGGGATTTGCCAATAAGAGCCAAACAGACTCTGGGTCAGGACTCATAGAGCAGATTCCTCCCCTGAGGTTCCATAATCGTCTCGGCCCCTGGATGCCTCTTCCACCGTTGCTAGAGGCTTCCAGAGTAAAGAGTCAGCATCGGACTCTTCCCTCTCGTCACTGACGGAAAGACCTCAAGGAGAAAACATAGCCTCACCTTCAGCTCCTCGTTCTCATCCTTCTGAGGTCACTTCATGGAGACCTTGTGCCTTAGAGCCTTTATTCCCTCCTAGAAGGGAATATAAGGACTTTAGACAATTCCCAATTCCTCCTCCAAGACTCTGAACTCCTCGGAGGGTTCTAGGAGCCTAGTCAGTCTTCCTGTATGACCACGACCCTCGTTGGTGGTGGATTAAGATCTCGCCGCCAGACCAGCTTCAGACGATGACCAGAGAGAGTCGGAACGTGCCTTTTTGGCAAGTTTTGGCTATCCTGAGTGCCCTTAATAGGTTACTGGATCTGGAAGCAGCCTCTCAAGAGGGCAACGACATTCCTAGACTGTCTCTTAGGCACCCAAAAGCCTCCTAAGGCCAGTGCAGCTCTGCCCTGGTCCAGGGGGTTGAAGGATGTCAGGTATAAGATCGCCTCCTAGCTGTCTTGTATCTCTGAGTCTTTCAGCTTTTCCTCGTCCTCTAAACTCTGTGGCGGGATGTTGCAAGAACAAGCCCCACACCCTTGAAACACTCTTAACAGACAAAAGTCCCACAACACAAACTTCCCCCTTACTTTTATGTCAACTGAACTACTGAGCAGAGGGAACAGTAAAACAAAACATAACCTTAATACTATATTTCCTTATAGCAAAAACACTTATAACAAAAATCAACTGCTTTCAAATGATTCTTGATTATCTTTACTTAATCCTTAAAAACTATAATCCTTAAAATTAAAGATTACCAAACAACCACACTTAGTACTACCATCTTAACCTACTGTAAATAAATAAAGCACTTAAAATAATCCAAAGAAAACTTAAAACTGAAATTCACCACAGCCAAAGAAATGTTTATGTAAAGTAGATCTATAGACCCAACACTCGACCCATCAAGTCGCCCAGTCTTTACACGACAATCTGCCACAGTTCGGTGGTCAACAATCCACACTCCTGCTCCAGTCAATTTGACTGAGCAGTCAATTAAGTGGTGGTTATCATAGTCGTCATCATCATCATCATTATCATCACAAACAAAAAGGAATATTTATTTTACGGGCCGGGTCATCAATGGTCAAGAATTCCTTATGAGTGGTCTATTCCAAAAATCATAGTACATTCATGGTTGTCATCATCAAGCTATTTATGTTTATGGATGGCAAACCACACAGTCAAGGCCAAGCTAAACACTCCAAAGGAGGATTTATGGCCTGCAAAAAAAAAAAAAAAAAAAAAAAAACCTTACCAACACTCCTAGCTAACTAAACTATCCACTATAATCAAAGATAAATAATAGACTGTTTATATAATTTAGAATCACTCCTAGTAAAGATAAATAAAATTGTACTTACTGTTGGTCCAAGCTGATCAAAAGTAAATAATAATCCCAGCTCTGACAACCACACTGATTTGCCACTGGCTGCAGTCATCTAAAAAAAGCACTCCCTCAAGACATTCACCACTGTCGTAAGCTAGCTAAGAAATATAAACAAACCCTCAATTATACCAACAGTCTTTCTCACAACAAATAATCATTACACACACACACACACACACACATTCTCTCTCTCTCTCTCTCTCTCTCTCTCTCTCTCTCTCTCTCTCTCTCTCTCTCTCTCTCTCTCTCTCTCTCTCTCTCTCTCTCTCTTTTTTTTTCACAGCTCCTATGAAAATCCTCAGGTGGACCGAAGAAAATTTTGTAGCCCAAACAGCCCGCCTCATCCCGTGCAAGATGAACGTGCTGGCGGACAATCTGAGCAGGAGGACTTTGTTAGTTTGCTCCGAATGGAGAATTCACTTGTCCACTATATTCCTCAACCTGAACTTCCAGTGTACTACTCCCCAATACCGGTACCACAAGCGTTCTTACAGGAAGCTTTTCAACACCCGTGGGACAAGATGGACGTCTATGTGTTCCCCTCTTTCTGCCTAGTAAGAAGGCTATTGAACTGAGTAAGGGCATTGCAAATCTGGCTATGACTTGGCTCCACTGTGGCAATATGCAGAATGGTGGGGAAAGGCTTTCGTTCAGCTTTGAACATTGTATTAACATTTCCTCCTCCAATGGAATTGTCACTCATGCGGAACTGCAAGCGTTCTTGCCTTCAGTCGAAAGTTAGACCATTTTCTTGGAACGTTTTCAGGGTCTTATTCACGGGAAGGAGCCCCTTATGTGCCTGTACGTCATGCCTTGGATAAGGACATGACCTTAAAGACTGTTTCTCTTGGCCCTAACCTCTGCTGGTAGAGTCAGTGAGCTACGTGGTCTTTCATACGACATCACCCATTCAAGAGGATGAGTGGCAAGTCAGACTTAATTTCGTCCCTGAGTTTGTTACAAAGACTCAAAATCCGTCCTTAGTGAATGCTAGATTGGGACCCTTTCGGATTGGGAGTCTCCAATTGGTAACAGACGATACTGATCAACTATTACTATGCCCTTTAAGGACGATGAGGCTATATCTCATAAAGATGAGGGAGAACTCTACCCCAAATCCTCCAGCTGTTCATCAGCACTGGGAAGAACAAAAAGAGCATCACGAAGAACTCGATCTCCTCTTGGATCAGGCGAGTGATAGAAAGGGCACGGGCCTCCGACATCTCTTATGACAGCTAGACGTCCCTGTGCCCATGATGTCTGGGGAGTAGGTACTTCCCTGGCATTCCAAAAGAATTTGTTCAGCAGGTGCTTCAAGCAGGGAGGTGGAAGCATCAAACAATGTTTACCTCCCGCTACCTGTAGGACATAACCCACAGGAGCCTAGACACATTCTCAATGGGTCCTTTGGTGGTTGCTCTTACTGTAATCTAAACACCTCAGCTCCCTTGTGAGATAAGTATCAGAGGTTCGAATGTGGAGGTTACCACCAAAGTAAGTCTTGGATGAATGTGGCAATGACTGGTCACTTCCTACTTCATCTTCCCCTCTCTTGGGGTGCAGCATTCAGGGAACCCTGCATAGTTGACCTTGTTCTTCTGTGGGTGAGTTTCACGCTATTTGGACAATTGCATATACATGTACAGTATATGTGTTATGTCCCTGTCCTCCAGTCAGGAAGTAGGAAGAAATGTACTTTAGTAGAGGCCACGGCGCGAATGGCTATGATGTAGGCTGTCCAATAGATTAATTCCTTATTCTCCAGCAATGATTGCCCCGGCTGTTATCCTGCGAGGATAACATGGTGCAGGATCCCTCAAGGTATCACTATACAGAGGCTGTCCTGGGACAGTTGCCAGCCAGTTACTTTTGGATTTCCACCCACCTAAAGGTGAGTCTCCACAGTAAAGAATGGAGGGTTTGTCTTTTGCACAGGAACAAATGACAAATTTGGAAGTAATTTATATTTTTCCTAGCAATACAAACCTGGAGCTCTTTACACAGTAACCTGCCAGCACCAACCCCCTGAAAGTCCTGCTGTAATTACAAAAGGGACTGTTAGTCGCTAGTGCTGGTATGTGCGGGAGGGTCAGTCCAAACCCCCTCTGCTAACTAGTAGTGGTTTGACAAAAGGCCTATCGGCTGGTTTCAGCTTCTCGGAAATAATACTCAATGTTAAAGAGCTTCAGGTTTGTATTGCTAAGGAAAATACAAATTACTTCCAAATTTGTCCTGTTTGTATTGAAATAATAAATTGGACCTTTAAAGAGTTGAGAATGTTTAGGTCAAGTGAAAGTAGAAGGATTCAGTTATGTCACAGCATGATTTTTTATCTCCACCTAACACTATCTATAATTTATGATTACTTATAAACTCTTACAACTGATGAATTATGTTCTTTTGTAAGTAGTTTTCCTCACCTACTGAGCTAAATACTGTAACTCGTCATGGTTCTATTAAATTTCACTTTCAAATTATTGTTTAGTATATTTTGTACAGCATTATAAATACTGATAAAGATTTCAATCAAAGTGGTCAATTTGTTTTTTTTATAGATCTTTTGTGTATGAAATTCTTTATTTTTTTTTATTTGGACTAGAGTTGCTGCATATTTCCTGGAATTTTACCCATCGTAAAGACCAAGGTCAAGACAGTGTCAATATCAAATTTAGTTTGTGTTATTTAACCAATGTTAGTGATATTTTTGTTAGTCTTATTGCATGATGTGTGTATGGTATTTTAAACATTAACCAGTTTCCCATTTCACTCCTACAGTCAACCGGTTACATACAAAACTTTCCGAATGTACAGAGTCCTTGGCAAAGGAGGATTTGGTGAAGTATGTGCATGCCAAGTAAGAGCGACAGGGAAGATGTATGCTTGCAAAAAATTAGAAAAAAAGAGAATAAAGAAGAGAAAAGGAGAAGCGATGGTGCTTATTGAGAAACAAATTCTCCAGAAAATAAATTCCAGATTTGTAGTAAGTACTTAAGATAATTTGGAAAGTTAAATTTTCTAATGATTTATTTGGATAAAAGCAGTTTCTGGTGAATAATTTTTTTATTCTTATACAATTATTTTCAAATTAATTAGCTAGTTGTATATATTTCTAGTTTGTTCCAACACGGAAACTTACCTCGAACTACTTTCTTAGGAGTACCTGGGATCTCCTCTCATCCGACCAGAGTTTTGTGTAGTTTACCCTACTTACGTTTTCTGTGAGGGCTAACCTCAGGCGGAAGGATACGTGCCCTGAGGCTAGGCCCGGGTCAGGGAGCGTGCTAGCTTGGGTCTCGACTCTCAGTAAGTTCTCTGGTTGCGTCGCGATATCATCTCGACGCTCTCCTTATCTCAGTGCGACGCTTTGTGTCCCCGACTCCTTTGTGTCCCGCGTGGTTCCCACGTGGTATCCCTGTGCTATCCCTTTGTGTCCCCGCGTGTTAACCTTGTCCTTCCCTTGTGTTCCCACGTTCTCACGTGTTAACCTTGTCCTTATTACCCTTTCCCGCTGCGTTCCTGTGTCTTGCGGTGTTGCGATAGTGTATGATGGAGCATCCCCGCCATTGTCCTGAGCCTCTAGTCGGGAAGTCGTGTGGTGCGTTTCTTTCTAAGCCGGAGGTAGACCCTCATTCCTCGTGCTTGTCGTGCAGGGGTAGAGTGTGTTTCCCGTCGGACACGTGTCCGGAGTGAGGTGCAGTGGGTACGATACGGTACCAAGAAGAAGTAGTCTGCCAAGCGGTCGCCCAAGAAGGCTAGCACCTCTTCGCCCTTTACGTCTCCAGAAGGACTGTCGAGTAGAGTTCCCTTCCATCTTCTCCTACCCAGAGTAGGGGACGAGGTAAGTCCGTTGCGGGGAAGAAGCCAGAAGTTCTTCCCCAAGAGTCTGTTATTCATGATAAAGGGGTAGCAGCATCTTTCCAGGCAAGTGGGGGGCCTGAAGGTGAGGTTAGTGGGGGTCCTAGAGACGATGCCCTGGTGCTCGCGGGTCACGTCTCGTCTGATGATCCCATGTGGAGTAAAACTGTCCCTGTCTCTTCGCCCGCATCATGGGCAGGTTTTTAAGTACCTCCGAAGCTGAAGGCGCCTCCGAGAAGGAAGACTCACCGGCGGCGGATCCCCTCGAATGGGTGCCTCCTAGGACGCCCTGTAGGTCCCCGTTGAGGTTGGAGGAAGGCCTCGGATCCTGGTTCCCCAGCGTAGAGCGCCCACGCTCTTCCCCAGCATCGCCGTTGTCAGTACCGGATGTGTTCCTGCAGCCCACGCCCTCCGTAGGACAGCAAGCCGTTCAGACTACCACTCTCCGGGCCCCTGCCCCTCGAACGTGTTATGAAGAGTCCTCCGATTCACCGGTTGCTACAACCTCCTATTCCTCCTATTGCCGTCCCCCATGAGTCTGATGTCGGGGTTTCTGTGATCAAGGGGCCTTTGCAGACAAGTGGGGGGGTCTGCTAGTGTGGTGGGAGTATGTGTGATAGACGAAGGCCTGGTGCCTGCAGGACCCGTCTTAAGTGAAAACCCGGGGTTGGGGGGGGGGGGATCGAATCAGCACCCACTCCCACGCCCGAACAGTGTTTTTCAGGTTCAGCGGGTTCCGGGGGTGGCCAGAACAAAGCAAGGCGGCCCACGAGCTCTTCGGACTCCGACTCCATCGTATGGACGGCTCCTAGGACGCCCTTCAGGTTCCCCTTGAGGCAGGAGGAAGAAATCGAAGGTTGGTTCGCCCCTCGACCCATCATCTGTTCACCCCCTGCGCCATCGGCCACGCTTCCGCCGGACTTCATGTAGCCCGTGACCCCGATTTCCAGACCTAGATCCCCCAGGAGGCTTGTGATAGAGATGGAGAAATCAGCTTCCTCGTATTCTTCGTACGAATTTTCCTACGAGTCCTATTCATCGGACGGTGACTGTGTTTGCGACGCCAGGAAGAAGAGGAAGCGTTCCAGAAGGAGATCAAGCCCACGCGACAGCCCGCCCAGGAAGAGGGCGAGGTCCTTGAGGAGAGACTACCGTAGGACGTTGTCACCGAGGAAGCGGTATGTTACCGTTGTCCGACACCGTCGAGAATCCAGCAGGTCGGTTGCCGCTCCAGTGCCTGCCTCGGTGACTGCTGGAGCCGCCCCCCGTTTCCCTGCAAAGTGTCACTTTGGCTCCGCCCGCTCGTCGGGTGCAGCCGTTGGCATACTCCCTGTTACCTCGGCCTAGTAAGTCGGCGGCTCCACCCGTGTGTAGGGAACTCCCGCGGGTTAGGCCGAGTGGCACTATCTCAGGATCTTTCGTCGCAGCGGTCCCGGCCAAGTTTCGGGATTCGTTGCTGCCACGACCATCAACCAGCGCCATCCGGGTGAGCCCGGGAGGGGGTAGACCCATGACGGCTACCTCCGCTCCGGTGGCTCTACCCGTGATGGAGGAAGCCGCTCCATCACCCATCCAGGAGGGGAGGGAGGCCTCCGCGCCCACGGATCCCTCCGCGTTCGAGTAACCTTCCAACGCGGAGGTACACTTAGTGGACGAGCTAGTGGACTCAGGGGAGTGCTCTGCGGACGAGGTCTCGTCCTATCGTAAGGTGCTTGCGCTCATCCGACGGCACCATAGGTTGGACAAGCCTCAACCAACAGCTGAACGTACTTGGCTCTCAGGTCTGGGCAGGATGGTAGACAAGTGTGTCCAGAAGAAACCGTCTCTGACCCTGCCATTAGCACCCGATGTTGCCATGGGGATGGAGCACGTGGACCTTTACATGTCAGGACATAAAATTCTTTGAGGGCACAGGGCTCCTTCAAACTTCTACCGGGTCTCAAGACCCAGAGAAAATTCTATGTGCCTGACGGTCATCACTCAGGGCCCCGCATGGAGGAAGCGGTCGCCACCCTGAACCAGGGCAACTCGGGACGAGCGTAGCCTGAACGCTCCGGTGTTCTTTTCACAAGCGGAGGCCGCCATGATGGAGGTCACCGCTCAGGACGTCGTGAATGTTACCTCTTGGCTGGATTGGTGGGCCAGTACGCTGGCAGGCTTCCAACTCTTGCACGACCTCTCAGTTCCGGACAACCAGGCTCTTCTACAGGAATTGATCCGCTCGGGGGCTAAGGCGATGAAATTCCTGACCTTCCAGTCCCTTACCCAGACGGCCAACTGGGTTATGAGGAGAAGGGACACGGTCCTGAATAGATTACCCCCGCAGAAGCGAAGCTCCTGAGGAACTCTCCCGTCTGGGGTGAAATGGTGTTCCCCCTCCAGACGGTGGCGGAGACGATGGAGAGAGTCGGCAAGCTGAAGGGGTCAGCTGAGCCCAGGCAGCAGTTGCCAAGGCGACCCCCTGTGAGGAGACCTCCGGCGGACGGGGCCTACCCACCTAAGCCTATGGCTAGGCAGGAGGCTTCCACCTCTTCGTGGCATCAGTCTCCTCGGCCCTCCAGGAGGAGTGGTGCTCAACCTCAAGCCGCCTATAGACCCAAGTTCTCAGGGTCAAGGAGAGGCTGGTCAAACCGCCTCCCTGGGAGATAGGGAGAGAGGCCCCCTACACCTTCCCACGCCCCTGGTGAGGGGATGTCTCAAACATTATTGGCAAGCATGGCGGAACAACGGGGCGGACCCATGGACGGTGACTGTTCTCAGGGAGGGATACAGGATTCCTTTCCTGTCAGAGCCGCCTCCGTTGATCCCCGAACACCGAGCGGGATGGTTAACTCCCAACGACTCGGAGAGGAAAACAGCCCTGCAGGCAGAGGTGGAGGCTATGCTGAGCAAAGGAGCCCTGTAACCCGTACACGAGCCGTCACCGGTCTTCTACAGCAGGCTCTTCCTTCGTGGAGAAGGCGACGGGAGGTTGGAGGCCAGTAATCGACCTCTCGGCATTGAAGAAGTTCATCAGGAAAACCTCCTTCAAGATGGACACGCCGAAGTCGGTGATGGCAGCCTTGAGAAAAGGGGATTTCATGATGTCCCTGGATCTCAAGGATGCCTATTTTCAGATTCCCGTTCACCCCTCCAGCAGGAAGTTCCTCAGAGTAAAGTGGGGCTCCCAGACTCATCAATTCAGGACCCTCTGCTTCCATCTGTCAACAGCCCCTCAAGTCTTCACGAGAGTCTTTGCACTGGTCTCGACTTGGGCACACAACCAGGGCATCAGGCTGATAAGGTACCTCGACGATTAAGGCTTTCAGCCTCAGAGGTAGCCTTAAAAGATCAAGGCATTCGCCTGGTGAATTTCTGCAAGGAGCTCGGGATAACAATCAAACTCGGAAAATCGCAACTAGTCCCCACCACCAGGATGACGTACCTGGGGATGGTGTTAGATTCCCAGCTGGTGAGAGCCTTCCCGTCCCAGGAGAGGCTAGACAACCTGGACCAGGTGATTCGTCCATTCCTAGCCGGTACGCCGATGAGAGCCAAGCATTGGCAGAGATTAGTGGGTCACCTGGTCTCGTTATAGAAGTTGGTTCCTCAGGGCAGGCTCAAGCTCAGACCGGTTCAGTGGAACCTGAAAGACCTCTGGTCAGTCGGAGATTCCCCACAGAAGATAGTCCTGGTGTCCCCTTCCTCCAAGGATGCTCTCCTCTGGTGGTCCGACTTGAGGAATATGTTGAAAGGGATTCCGTTCGGCTCCCCTCCTCCGGAGATGCTGCTCTTCACAGACGCATCGAAGGAGGGCTGGGGAGCTCACCTCCTCGAGGAAAAAGCGGAGGGGAAATGGTCAGTAGAGGAAAAGGCCCGGCATATCAATCTTCTGGAGCTCATGGCAGTGCAGAGGGCATTGGTAAGTTTTGCCCGTCTCCTCAGGGGAAACTCAGTAGCCCTCATGTGCGACAACGCCACGGTGGTAGCGTATATCAAGAAGCAGGGAGGATTACGGTCAAGGGAGTTGTGCGATCTCATGGCTCAGGTCCTAGAGTGGCCCAAAAGGAATGACATTCTCCTATCGGCCAGATTCATCCCCGGGAAAAGGAACGTCTTAGCAGACGGACTAAGCAGGACAGGCCAAATAGTGGGTTCGGAATGGTCCCTTCACCCCCAAGTGGCAAAGGAAGTCCTCCGTCGTTGGGGCTCCCCAGTGATAGACATGTTCGCCACAAGGCTGAACGCAAAGGTCCCCGTATTCTGCTCCCTGGTACCAGATCCGACGGCAGCCTTTGAGGACACCTTCCAGCACCCTTGGGACAACCTCGACGTCTATGCCTTTTCCCCCTTCGCCCTTCGGGATAATCAGACAGGTTCTCAACAGGCTAAGAGTCAGTCCACAGAGATGACTTTGGTAGCGCCCTGGTGGCCGGAGAGGGAGTGGTTCGCGGATCTTCAGGACCTAGCCACCCTTCCTCCGTGGCCCTTACCGGCAAGAGAAGACATGCTAAGCCAACCACACTTCCAAAGGGTGCACGAAAACCCTCAGGGGCTGAGGCTACACGCTTGGAGGTTATCAAGCGATTGTTAAGGAAGGAAGGCTTCTCGGACAAAACAGCGGATAGAATGTCGGGATACCTGCGTAAGTCCTCTTGCGTTGTGTACCAGGCGAAATGGGCATCCTTTGTCAAGTGGTGTGCCACTCGGAATCTGCGGCCCTTAGACGCTTCGGTCCACAATATCGCGGTCTTCCTAGTACACTTGAGGGATGACCTAGGAGTCTCCATTCCAGCCATCAAGGGAGTTCCAGCGGCACTTGGCCAAGTGTTCCAACTCAAGGGCTTCAACCTTGGCACCTCGCGTCACATCTCTATGCTCATCAGGAGCTTTGAGCAAACTTGTGACCCCCGCACCTCGAGAGTCCCCCAGTGGGATGTAGCCAAGGTCCTCAAGGCCCTCTCACGGCCCCCGTTTGAGCCACTCAAAGATATCTTGGACAAGGATCTCACCCTCAAAGCCATCTTCTTGCTAGCCCTGGCTTCAGCGAAATGAGTGAGTGAGCTCCACGGTCTGTCCTTCGAGGTGTCCCACTTGAAAGGGTGGAAGGACATGACATTCAAGTTCCTGCCTGAGTTCATAGCGAAGACCCAGAACCCTGCAATCGCAGACCCTAGGTTTGAAGAATTCTCAATTCCGATTATTCCGCGCTCGGACAACCCGGAAGACCTGCTCTTGTGCCCCGTAAGGACTGTCAGGAAGTACCTTAGTAGGACGGCCAAACTCAGACCGACCATGAAGAGTTTGTTTGTGTCCACAGGCTCAGTCAAGAAGGCAGTTTCTAAAAACACCATATCCTTCTGGCTTCGTCAGGTGATAAAGAGGGCTTATGAGATGGAGGGCTCCACGGTGCCTGGGACCCCGAGACCCCATGATATTAGGGGCCTTAGCACGTCCTTAGCGTTTGACACCAACATGGCAGTAGGCCAGATCTTACGGGCGGGCACTTGGGCTAGGCAGTCCACCTTTACAGCCCATTACCTCAAGGACTATATGAGGAAGTCCCTGAATGCCTTCTCCATCGGGCCAGTCGTTTCGGCTATGCAACAGGTTTAGTAGGTTGGGCCCCGGGGTAGCCCGTGGGAAGTAATCGCAAGCGACTCAGGTTCCTCCTTACTATCCCCCCTTCCTTGCTACCCTCTATTCCTTTCCTGAGACCCCATCCTTTATTCCCCATCCTTATGTGAGAGAATGGGACGTTGAGGTACATCATGTCTGGATTATTAATAAAAGGTGAGTTGTACATAAGGTAGACTTTTGCGTGCTTTCCCCTACTCTCCTACCTCTCCCTGGGCTTCCAGACCTAGTCTCCTATCTAGGTCATGTACCCCAGTAAGTCTCAAATATTCCGAACTGTAAGCCACTCCCTCCTCCTAAAGTATAAGTCTCTTAAGAAAGTAGTTCGAGGTAAGTACTCCGTATTGGAACAAATCACAAATTTTAAGTAATTTGTATTTTTCCTAACAGTACTTACCTCGAACTACTTTCGGGTTATGGCCCTTCCATCCTACCCCGAGTATCTTACAGGAGTTCGAGGAGGACTTAAAATACACTTACTGACTAACAGGGGCAACACCACGCGCTGACCCAGGGTCGCCCCAGGGCGAGTATCCTTCCGCCCCAGAGCGCCCCTGCGAGGTAGTGGAGAGAGGGGGAACTATGCAAAATTCTTGGTCGGTGATTAAGGAGATTCCCAGACTCTACTAAGAAAGTAGTTCCAGGTAAGTACTGTAAGGAAAAATACAAATTACTTAAAATATGTGATTTTAACTATAATTGGCAAATTGTGTTTGTTGCGACACTAAATGCAAACCCTTACGCTATTTATAGGGATTATCTTTTGACAAAGCTGGAAGACTAGCCATAAAAACTTTTAAGCGAGGTATAACTGCAGGCCCGTTAGTTAAAGGGTTGTGATAGTGGCGGTAGTCCGCTACCCCTCTCACTCACACACCTGTGTTGCCTTCTCAGTTTTGTTTTTGGCTCTGTGGAGAGCAGACGTAGTCTCTCATCCCCAACAGACTTTGCCATTTGAACTAATTCTTTCCTTTTCTTTTACTCTTCAGGTGTGCTTGTGTCTTTCTCCTGGCCATCATCATGTGGACTTGTCCAGGACCTAAAGGGTGCTCGTGTGCATTCATGTCCTATGCTGAGACCGACCCCCTTTCATTGTGTCCGGCCTGCCAAGGACGACGTTGTGACCAGGATAATACCTGCGATGAATGCTGGGATTGGTCTTCCTCTCAATGGGAGAGATTGTGGATATGGTACAAGAAGTCCAAGAGAGATTTTGGCGCATATTTATCTTCTTTGAAGTCTAAGAAACCTCGGACTTCTTCCTTGAACCCCCATTATCTCTTCCCGAAGCTCTTGCTCAATCGGTCTCTTCTTAGGATTGGGCAAGTAGGAGTGTTGACCAGCTACCATCACGCCAATTCTGGGGATCTAGGAATGGTGTTGCTTTCCCTAGAGAAGCGTCTCAACCCCTTCCCTCAGGGAATCCTTCTTACACTGACTTTTTACAGGTTTGGTTGTCACCTGGGGATTGCAGGCCCACCTGCGAAGGACATGTTGATGGAGCTTCTACAACTGTTGGCCGAGAGGAAACTATCAGGTTCCTCAGTTCCTACGTGTGGGAGTGCTGTTGTTGAAGCTCTTTCCCTTTGCAAAGTTCTGCTCTCTCCTGCTCCTGCTGCCGACACTGAAGTGTGCATTCTTTCCCCTTTTGATGATGGGGTTGAACAAAGGCCGAATCTTGTTCCTGCTAGATGTTGCCCAGCTTCCTCGTTTTCCAGTCTTCCGTAGCGGGACTCCCCTGCCAAGGATCACTGTCGACAAGCTTAGCGCGTCCACTTCCCACCCCAGCACCGACCTTGTGTTGACGATAGAACCTTTTGCCACCACAGGGTGTCCACCTTGTCTAAGGATCGCAGTCTTCTCCTACCTTCCAGACGTTCACCCTCGTCCACCATCAGTAAACGATGCTGCATCTCCAGAGAACAACAATCATCTCACACTCCTGTGATCGTCACTCTTCTTTCCGGGATCGTCTCTCGCCAGCGCGTGATCATGCCTCTCTTGCTTGCCACTTGCCAGTGTGTGACCATGCCTCGCCAGCTCTTGATCGTCACTCGCCAGCTTGCCAATCACCAGCTCGTGATCGTTACCATTCAGCATGCTCTTCGCCTGCTTGTGATCAGCACTCTTCACTTTGTGACCTTCACTCCCCAGCGTAACGTTTGCCAACTCCTGATAGTCACTCGTCAGCTTGCCGTTCACCTGCTCGCCGTTTGCCAGAGCGGCGTTCGTCTGTTCATAATCGTCACTTGCCATCTCGTCACGCACTTACTCATGACCGTCAATCGCCAGCGCGCGATCGTCACTCGCCCGCGCGTGATCTTCTCTCCCAACGCATCATCATCATACAGCTTGCAATCATTGGCGCCCATGCGTGACTGCTCACCATGCCATAAGCTTTGCAGACCATCGGACGTGCAATCACCTACACCCAGGCCTGCCCTTCCTGTGCCCAGGCGTCACCCTGTTTCGCCAGCAAGAATTGGGTGCCTAGATCCCTATCCTTTTGGCCTCAAGGAACCTCCAAGGAAGTATGGCCTTATTACTTCTTTTTCTCCATCTCTCCCTTTCAGGTTAGATCAAGAGGTCATGCCTGTGCTTATTCACCAGGGTAAGAGACCTGCCTCTTCCCGTTTTCAGTTACCTAGACCGTGATCTCTTAGGAGGCGATCCCCATCGTTAGCCTCCCCAAGGATACCCCAGACCTTTCTGCTGTAGGGAAACCTCCATCATGGTTCGACACCTTGCTGAAGGCAGTGAAGCAGGGGACAGTAGCTTCTACTCCAAGGATCCTGTTGGAGATGTCGGTCTCCTCCTCCTCCTCCATCCTCTCCCCCTTCGGACCCTAGACAAAGGCCTGCCTCTTCAATCAACACTCTCGGAGTTTGTCTTACCCATCAGGAGTGTGCGTGGAGCTGCAGGAATTGCTGCTCACATCCAGCAGGACTTCTCACAGCTTTAAGTGACTCATCTCCTTACAACTAAGCAGAAGAGGAGAATGAGGGAATTTACTCCCCCCAGCGGGTGATATTCTCCACCCTCATATGAGCAGGGCCTCACGATCTCTACGGGAGATTTCTCTTGTACCCAGGTTTTGCCCATTTCCTATTGAAGTGGTCCCTCCAGAGCTTCGTCCCATCTCCAGATCACGGGAAGAACCTGCGGCAGCACCTTCAACATGAGAAGGTCACACCTCTTTGGTACAGCAAGAATCCTCCAGATCCTTGCTACTGGAGGAATTCCTCCCACCTCGGAGAGAGTCTAAGGACGCCAAGACGGTGCTGAAGAATGCTAAGGTTTGTGCAGCTCTTCAGCATGAGAAAGCTCATGGAACCTCCCCAGCAGCAGCAGAGACGCCCCAGCCTTAAACGTTGACGATCTCAATCCACCCTGGGCGTTTATGGATGAAAAGTCAGGTGGAAGATGACTAGGACTATGAGAATGACTACCTCCACGGGGCCATCAGTCTGAAGTATTCTGAAGCTGAGCAGGAGTAGGAGTATGCCTTTTGATGGGTTCTTGCCTATATGAGGGGCATCAACCGGTTAGCTAACCCTACAGTGGCTCCTCAGGAGGGCAAGGACACGACCTCCTAAGGCCAGTGCACCTTTGCCTTGGTCGACGTGTTTGATAGCTGCCAGAAAGAAGGATTTCTCCCAGATTGTTGTCTCTTCCAGTTCTCTACGCATGGGCTGCTCCTTGAAACTCTTCCCAAGGAGCCATAGAGGCACTCTCGAAAGTAGTCCCTTTCAAGAGACTTTCTAGGCTCTCAGCCTCCTTTTCAGCATGGAGAAGGTCGCAAGTTATACCATGCAGACTACCTCGTGGCTGGACCTATAGCTAGGATCAGTGGGGCACCTCGTTAGAAACGAAGATTGGTTCAAGGATTCTACGAGGAAGTCATTGGAAACCTTTCTTTTCTCATGTACCCGAACCATCTAGTTGCTTGCCCACCAGGTGGTTAACCTGTGGACGAATGCAATACTCAGGTGTCGTGATTAGGTGATCGAAAGGTTCCGTTGACAAGTCCCACAGGCTGAGGTCTTGAGACTCAGGAACTCCACGTTGTACGGTTTCCTGTTCAAGCCGGAAGAAGTTAAGTGGGCAGTTGAATCCTGGAAGAAGTCCTATCAGGACTCCCTCCTTTAAAGGCCCTTGACATCTCGGTCCTATAGCAAGGCTCCTCTACCTCAGAAAAAACAGCTGTTGACCACCAGACCCTCAACTAGTAGGTCAGCAAGGTCCTCCAAAAAGGTGTCCAAGAAGCCCTTTCCTGCAAATGATCAAAAGGACTTCTTTTCCTCCTGAGGAGGAAAAATGAGATAGGGAGTGCAATTCTCCCACATGGCCAGCAGTAAAGGAATGCCTTTGAACGCCTCCAGCAGAGGTGGCTGCAGCATGGGACAGAACCCTGGACAGTCAACGTGATTCATTCAGAGTACAGTGAGCCCTCGCTACTTCGCGGTTCGACCATCGCGGATTCACCACTTCGCGGATTTTTTTCATAACCCATGTATATACATATATCGCGGATTTTCCGGAAATTTCGAAAATACCGCGATGTGACCGATGGTGCGAGATTGGAGAAAGTAAGGAAAATTGAATCATGATTGATTTTCAATATAAATGAAACTTTGAGGAGCAACAAAGATATCATTTGTTAGAGAGATAGAGAGAGGTAAGGAATGGGAGGTAGTGAAAAGTACTGTAGCCCACAGAGAGAGAGAGAGAGAGAGAGAGAGAGAGAGAGAGAGAGAGAGAGAGAGAGAGAGTAGAGAGAGAGAGAGAGAGAGAGGTAGAGAGAGATGTAGAGAGAGAGAGATAGAGGGGGGTTTAAATGTAATAAACAAAAAAATTTGATAGGTTATAACACATTGGTGCTTAATGTAATATCAACTGTATACTGTAGACGGTTTGAATAAGTTAAGAAATGGTATAAACGATACTTTGTTAGTGTATTCGTACACTCTCAAGAGCGGCACCTAGATGTCAGCTGATCTAATCACAGCCAAAAGTAAAACAAAAAGAAGTCAACAATACTTGATTTTTAAAACACACCCGAAATTTAAAAACAAAAGTACACGCTTTCTTAATGTGCAATTAACTATTTAAAGAGTAGCAATTTTCTAGAATAAAATGATGTTTCCCAAAAAATAGTGGTTTGCTGATGAAATCGGATGCCGAATTTTTAGCTATGATTGAAATGGATGTAGACTCGGCATAATTTTTTCGTTTCGTATTTAATTGACACTAAGAAAACTAATTTTAGTTTCTTCATCTAAATGTAAGTATTGTATAACACGAAGAGAGAGAGAGAGAGAGAGAGAGAGAGAGAGAGAGAGAGAGAGAGAGAGAGAGAGAGAGAGAGAGAGAGAGAGAGAGAATGAATCAGCTGTTGTAATCAAATGGCGTGTTTTTGTTTCGTGAGAATTTCATCGCCACGACTATAACAACAACATACTGTATTGAACTTTACAGTATTATACAGACTACTGTAATATGATAAAGTAAAATATTTGTAATCTATTTTATATGAAATGGGGCTATTTTTTTTTTTTTAAATTTACATTTACGTATGTAAAACAACTCTCTCTCTCTCTCTCTCTCTCTCTCTCTCTCTCTCTCTCTCGTAAATTGTTTTCCTGCTTTGCTACGTATGTATGATTTTATATAGATACGGTAAATAATATTTGTAATAACATATTTTATAAAAGTTTTTACTGTAATATCATTATTTATCACTTTCATCATGCGCGTTAAATGCCTTCGTTTGTTTACTGAGCGTACTTTATGACGCCGTCGTTTCAGGCGGCGTCATAAAGAAAAACATTTCATATGGAAGTCCTAAGAAAAATTAAGTAAAACATTGGTAATAACAAAATCAACATACTGTACTGAATAATCAATATATTCGATGCAAAAACTAACCTATACACAGATGTGTAAATGCGTTTGTTTCTTCATTATGATCAGAGATAAACGTAAACAAAACATTGGTTGCCATTTTTTATCGTGCTTTTTGGCGTGTTTAGGAAACGCATGATATAAAGTCGCCTTTAATATTTGTGCCTGTTTTAGTTTAGGGTACTGTAGTACATGCATTAAGTGTTCTGTACATTAAAGGGTAGTTTGTTAACAGTACCACGTACAAGGGAAGGTTTTAAAAGTCTGAATATACATGTTAAATAAATAGGTAAATATGGTGTCACTACTTCGCGGATTTTCACCTTTCGCGGTCGAGTCTGGAACCTATCTACCGCGATAAACGAGGGTTCACTGTATCGCGTCTCGTTCATTCAATCTCTACTCCCCGCTGACTCGGGATCCAGTCCCATCAAGCTCCTACTTGAAGGGATCTGCTAAGGAGTTGGCCCTTTGGGCCGAAGTCCAGATCATGTTGGAGAAGGGCACTCTTCAAGAGGTCCTCGACGGTTCCCCAGGCCTTTTCAGTTGACTCTTGTCTAAAAGGCGTCTGAAGACTGGAGACCAGTCATCGACCTTTCAGTTCTGAATAAGTTTGCTCTGCAAACAAGTCATCACTGCCTCCTTCTCAAAGACTGGCATACGTCGGTAGGATCCTCGATACCAACCTCCAGAAAGACTTTCCATCAGATGACAGGGTACAGAGGCTAAGGAAGGTAGCAAGGCCCTTCTTGAGACGAGATCTCCCAGCCCAACAATGGGTGCGTCTCAAATCACCTGTCATCCCTGGCCTGTCAAGTGCCCAATGGCCGCTTCAAAATTTGATTTCTCCTGCAGCGGCTAAAATCCAGTTGGAATCAACACAATGATACCCCCCTCTTAACGAGAGAATGCCTTGATGAAGTCATTGAGCTTCAGCACGCCACATCATTCCCATGATGAAGCCTGGTAACGGGCAGGAGGGCTCTGGAACTTGGGGAAATTGCTCCCCCAGTTTGAATCTAAATTTCTCTCCTATTTTTCTTTTTCTGAATATTACTACGACCTTCTCCTATTTTTATAAACTTTCTTTCGTGTTGCTGTCCCAACTCTATGAGTAAAATTTGCTATGTATATGTGTATGTATGTACATATATATATATATATATATTTTTTTTTTAATGGCGTGGATTTTGTTACATCTGTTATTACCACTGGTGTGGGTTTTTCTACATCTGTTATTGCTGTCTGCTTTGATGAATGGGAGGTGATGTCACGGTTGGGAGGTATTTGTGGTCAAAGCTATATGTGAGAGTATTGGATGATCTCAGCTATCCTGAAGATGGTTGGGACCTTTTTGGAGGAACTATTCTTAAGTGTTGGGTCTTCTGAATCCAGGGGGATCCAATGCTTGGGGTAGGACTCTCGGCTTTTGGCCGGAAACCTGTCATTACAGATATGAGGAGGATGATTCCATAGTTTCTTGGTCTCAATCCTAACAGGCAGGTTCAGCTTACACCTGTGCCTCTATATCCGTTTTGATGCTATCCTTTGGGTAGGGTATGGAGTGGACCATCTTGGAAGTATGCTCTCATTGTGCTGATAGTGGAGAGTGCAAATTTCCTTTCTGATGTGTGATGCCTTAGTATTCTGGAGCAGTTAAATCAAACTTCTTTCTAATCTCAACCCTGTCTTATGGAATCTTCAAACAACAGACCCCCATCCCCTGGATATGCTGACTCTCCCCTGGCACTGTTGATGACCTCTGGCAAGTCTATTAAGGAAACTTCTGTTGATGATCTTGGAACTGTAAAGGGCCATTCTACTGATATTCCAAAAATGAGTAATTTGGGTAACACGAGGAAACTTTGAATCCTTCATATTACTCAAATTCCAATAGACACAAACTATGATAATCTATATAAAGCATTTGAGTGCTATGGAAATAAGAATGAAACTTCGAGATGTTAAATGGGATTCATGGATATCTTACAGTAGTCATGATGAAGCATTTAAAGCAATAAGTAACATGAATAATATTAAAATTAATAACTTGAATGTCATGGCTGCTCTCTGCGATAAGGTACCAAAGTATTGAGATGTATATAGGCTTGCCGACTGGTTGGAAAGACGCTGATTTAGTTATGCCTTCCCAGAGAAAACCAAAACCACCAGGGGGTTACAGGGAATTATTTTGAAATATTCAAATTAATTCAGAAAAAAGTAGGAACTGTTGCACTAGGCGATATATATCGTTTTGGAAAAAATTGTTTCCTTATCCATGCCAAATCAAGCACCTAATCTGTAATACTTTCCAACTTAAACACAACTAATGATGATATTAAGTTAGATTTCAAACACCACCTACATCCTCTGTATGAATATACAGAGGATGAGATACTGGCCATGTGTCCTTTAAATGTATGGAAAGTTCACAAAGTCCCTGGTACATCAATGATTATCCTTACTTTCCAGGATGCTGATGTACCTTTCCATTGTTATTGAAATCAAAAGGATTAAAGTACGCCCATTCAAGCAAAAGCCACTGCAGTGTTTTGATTGTGGTAAATTTGGACACCCATCTAAAGTTAGCAAAAATTAGAAAATTTGTGGTATTTGCTCCAAATCTTACCATGGAGAATGTGGACTTGGAGAGAGGTGTTTAAAATGCAACTCGAATTATAAATCCACAGACAAGAGCTGCAATCTGTATAAGTTGGAAGAAGCTGCCCTTAACAAATCTAATTTAGAACATATAAGTGTAGGACATGCCAAAAGACTATTAAATAAATCAAATAACTATGCTAAAGCATTAAAATCAAACTCACCTAGTACTGCCAATAGCTCTAGAAAAAGAAATATGCCATCTGATAGAATGATGAATGATAAGGTAAGCATATTACCTCCTGAGGCTTTACCACGGTGTATTAACACTAGGGCATTACCCATCTCTGTACAGCCTTCATCCCCCATCACAAAAACTAGTACAAACCTCTCTCAGGCCATGTCCTTGTCTGATGTGATGGAGATTCCACTTAAAACCAGTTTACCTGATGCACCTGTAGTGGGAAAGGTGCAAAAACCTAGAATCTCATTAAAGAGAGAGACCTCTATCGCTCTCAAACCACCCCCCCCTCCCATTAGAAACATTAAAGTTATAACATCAAATAAGTTTTATGTTTTGTCTGTTGATGTTTCTAATGAATCGGAAGATAAATTGAATAAATCAGAAATTCAAGTGAGGTCCACCATCCACCTCAACAAATAGATCAAAAGGACACAAAGAAAACGACAAACATAAAACCCAGCATATCAAGACCATCTTTGAAGAAACCTACAAGTAATAATGTTAGATTGAAAATTGCAAATGGGAAGACATCATCCAAGATGTCTTCCAGAAATAATCCATACTTTTCTCCTCCATTTTGCAATGGAATTGTCAGGGTTTAAAGGGCCAAATATGAAGAGCTTAAGCTCCTCGTTTATGAACATTCCCCCATAATTCTATGTCTACAGGAGAGTATGCTTGATTCTAACATTCCTTGTCCTCGAGAGTATGTTAGCTATAGAACACCATATAATCAACAAGCAGGGAGCCATGGCGGAAGTCTCATGTACGATTGTCGAGATGTTCCCCAAATACCTTTGCCTCTTCGTACACCCTTGCAGGCAGTGGTTGTACAAATTGATATAGGGAGAAAATATACAATATGCTCTCTGTACTTGCCTCCAAATGATAATATTTTGTAATGATAATTCAGTAGAGGTCATTCAACAGCTCCCTCAACCTTTTCTCTTACTGGGAGATATGAATGGTAGACATTCTTGATGTGGTGATGTTTTAGCAAACACAAGGGTCAGTATTATATCATCAATTGTGGAAAATGAGGATGTCTGGTTCCTTAATACAGGAGAGCCCAAACACTTTCCCGTCCAGACAGTTACCCTGTCGTGTATTGACCTATGAATCGCAAGCTCCAACTGCCTTCTCGACTTCGATTGGAGGACATTAGATGATTGGCATACTATTGATCATGCACAAATCATCATTACCCCAACAATGGTCCACCTTTACAGAGATCGCCACTATGGAATCTTGGACAAGGCGAACTGGGATAGATTTCGTGAGCTAAGCGAAATTGAAAGGACTACAGAACAGTGAAAATATTGATGATGCCATAGACTTACTAAATGGAACCCCCCTTACAACTGGAGTTAATTCAATTCCCAAAACAACGTTTATTCAAACGACGACCAGTCCCTTTGAGGTCTTCAGAACTAACTGCCCTGCACAGAGCCACAAGAAGGTCTTTAACTTGGTTGCGTAGACGCCGTACTGAGGACAATTTGATTATATACAGGAAATGTAGAGCACAGTTCCGTCGTGCCATGAAAGAAGCTAGGCACCAGTCTTGGGTATCTTATGTTTCCTCCATTAACAGTAGAACACCACCATCCTCTGTATGGAGAAAAGTGAAAAAGATAGCTGGCAAATTCACCCCCAACCCACCACCTGTGTTGAAAGTGAATGATCAGTATGTGACTGGATCAACGAAAGTTAGCAATCCCCTTGCTGATCATTTCTGAAATGTATCATGCAAGTGTGAAGCAGCCCCTAGTCACCAATATAGGAGCAGTGAAGAAAAGAAAATTTTACGTTTTGCAACAGGCAGGGAAGAGTCATAGAATTCTCTCTTTACTGAGAGAGAATTTGATTCCGCATTTGCTACACGTAATAATACAGCCCCTGGACCTGGTGGAATTCCATGTGCAATGATTAAACATGTACATTTTATTACAAAGTAATTTATTTTAAGCATTATTAACAGAATATGGCATGATCATAGTTATCCAAGTGTTTGGGAACAAGCCATTATTTTAGCCATTTTAAAACTCGTTAAGGATAAGTTTTTAGCATCAAACTATTGATCAATTGCATTGATATCTTGCTTATGTAAGATCATGAAGAAGGTGGTCAATGTAAGACTGATGTGGTACCTGGAAAAGAAAGGTATTTTATCACCTATCCAGTGTATATTTAGAAAAATTAACTCAACGACTGATGTGTTGATAAGACTTGAGTCCTCTATTTGTGAAGCCTTTGCTTCCAAACAGCACCATGTGACAAGTCTTTTTTTACCTTGAAAAGGTATATGATACTGCATGGAGATATGGTCTACTTGAAAACATTCATAATTTGGGATTACGAGGAGAGCTACCATTGTTCATTCAGTCATTCATTTCACATAGATTTTTTCAAGTGAGAGTGGGGATATATCGAAGAGAAAATATCAGGAAGGAGTTCCCCAGGGTAGTTTGCTAAGTGTAACACTATTCGCATTTGCTATTAATGGAATATCCTCTGTCAATCCTAAAGATATTCTCTCAACGCTATTTGTAGATGATCTCTCTATATCATTTGCTGGAGCTAGAATGGCAATGGTTGAGAGAAAATTACAACTCGCAATCGACAAAATAATTCAATGGGCTGATATGAATGGATTTAAGTTTTCTACAAGTAAAACTGTTGTTTTCCATTTCTCTCTTATTCGGGGAGTACATCCAGACCCTGATATGTATATCGAAGGCCAACGCATTCCATGTGCAAGTGAAGTAAGGTTTTTAGGCTTGATATTTGATTGGAGATTGACATGGGTTCCTCACTTGAAATCATTAAAAGCAAAATGTCTTGATGCCTTGAAGCTTTTAAAAGTTTTGTCTCGTACATCATGGGGGGAGACCGCAAAACTATTTTAAAGTTATACAAGACCTTAATCTTTTAAAAAATTATTTATGGGTGTGAGATATATTCCTCAGCCACCCCAAGTTGACTAAAGATTTTAGATTCTAAACACCATACTGGTATCAGATTGGCAACAGGAGCATTTAGAACTTTGCCTATTCCAAGCCTCCTTGTTGACGCTGGAGAATTACCTTTAGACCTTTACCAAAAGTCTTCTAATATTCTGTATTGGTTGAGGTTGCAAAGGCTTCCTAATTCTTTAGCTTGTCAGACTGCAAGCTTTGTAAAGCACTTGACATACTTTGTGATGCACCCAAAATCTCCTCAACCTTATGGTTTCAGGGGAAACAACTGATAGACAGTCTTGATGCAGTAAGAAGTAAGGTGCTTCCATTTAAGGTATCATCAGTGCCTCCATGGAAATTACCAGAGGTGTCTTTCTGTAAGTATTTTATTGGATTTGAAAAGAATATGACCAACATAGAAGCCAGGTCTCTTTTTATGGAACATGTTGCAGAACTTAAGGAATCGACTTTTATATTTATACTGATGGCTCCAAATCCGATGCTGGCGTTGGATTTGGAGTATATAGTAATGGTTTTAATTGTAGAGGTGCACTTCCTCTACCAGCTTCCATATTTACAGCCGAACTATACGGCATACTAAATGCTATCGAGAGTTAATAGTGTTACAAGACGAGGGCAATTTTACCATTTTTAGTGATACAAGAAGTGTCCTACAAGCTTCAGAAGTTTTTAATTCCTATTACTCTAATTTTAAAGATTTTAGAGTGGCTTTTAATTATTAGTCTGAAAGGTATAACAGTTTGATTTTGTTATATTCCGGCACACTTAGGTGTGTGGAAATTAGAAGACAGATTTCCTGGCTAAGAATGCTGCAGCTGAGTTGCTACCAAGAAGGTATCCCATTCCTAGTAATGATTTTTTACCTACAATTAAGAATTTTATTAATAATAATTGGCAACTGCATTGGGATGGTTTACTTGAAAATAAGATGGGAGGAATAAGTAATGTTATATCTCCTTAGAGATATAACAGGATGCCCCGAAAGTGGGAGACTACTCTTTGTCACACTCGGCTGACATGCAAGTTTTTGCTGGCTGGCCAACATCAACCATATTGCGACGACTGTTTGGTACCATTGACAGTGAGTTATTTGTTGATCGAATGCCCCACATACATTAGTAAAAGGAATAGGTATCTGTTTGAGGCTCCAGGTAAGAATGGCAGGTTCATCCTTGCCAAGATTCTTGTACATGATGTGACCTACCATGCTAGTGGTATTTTTAGCTTTATTTCAGAAGCAGGTCTTCTGAAAGATATTTAACTATTAAAATGACACCTTTGCTTTTATGGTTTCAATTGAATATTCTTTTATTTATTTTTTTTTATTTTTACAATAAACGATATTGGCGTCAATGACCGTAGTTGTCAGGATGCCAGGAAACCTCAAATCAATCAATCAATCAATCAACAACGATTCCCCTGGTTTGTTAGTCACCATGGGACCAGAGCAGGAGAGACACCTTCAATGGTGGGTGGCAGAAGAAAACCTCTGGCGAGGGACGGACCTCATACCTCCCCGGAATGGGTGCTCTTTACAGATGCATTGATGAAAGGGGGGTCCCACTTGCTGTAGCTCACGGCCTCCGGGCTCTGGTCCGAGTCCGAAAGGTACGAGACATGAATATCCTAGAGATAAGGGCAGCTTTCTTAGCACTCCAACAGTTCCAGTAGTTGCTGGTGGGTCACTCTTTGGTGCTGATGAGCAACAACACCACACTAGTGGCTTATGTAAACAAGCAAGGCGGTATCTATGCCATCTAGCAGTGGAGATGCTAAGAGGGACAGAAGACAACTCGGTGTTCCTATCAGCCTGCTTCGTTCCAGGCAAGCGGAATGTTCTCGCGGACAATCTAAACAGAGCGATTCATGTGGCTCCGAGTAGTCTTTGAATCATCTTGTAACCAACAGAGTCCTGACTTTGTAGGGTTCCCAGACTGTGGACCTGTTCACGATGTCTCATAAATTCAGGCTGCCTCTGTACTCTCCCCAGTCCAGTGTCCTCAGGCTCTTTGGCAAGATGCATTCCAACAACTGTGGGAAAACATCAACATTATGTCTGATGGGAAGATTGCTCAACAAGACCAGAGCATCTAACAACCTATCCATGACTCTCATAGCTCTGCTTTTGTATCACGCAGAGTGGATCCCAGACCTTCTGCATCTCCTAACGGACATCCCAAGAGCCCAAGAGACACGCTCCCCTCACGACACGATCTACTTAAACAGCCATATGTGAACATCTTTCACAAAGCAGTAGCTTCGCTTTGACTTCACGGCTAGAGACTATCCAGCACCTCCTCTCTCAGAGAGGCTTTTTGCAACAAGTTGCGAAGGGGATGCCTGGATACCTATGAAAGTCTTCGACTTTACCAGGCCAAGTGGACTGTCTTCTGTAGTTAGTGTCGTGGAAGGGGTGTGTCTCCCCTCGATGCCACTATCCCAACAATAGTGAAGTTCCTCGCTTACCATCGGGAGGTAAAGCTTCTCTCGGTCTCGGAGGTCTGCAAGTGGGAGTGTGGAAGCATCAGATGACCTTCATTGACCATTACCTGCAAGACTTAACCCATAGGAACATGGATACGTTCTCCATTAGTCTTCTGGTATCTGCACAAAAAATGGGTTTGAAATGCCTCAAGCTCCTTGATGGACAAGTAACAGATGGTTGAGGGCAAAGGTTACCTGGAATTACTCGGGGGTTAATGTTGAGAATGACTGGCTCTTTCTTTCATCTTTCCTTCTTTAGGGGAACAGCACCTACAATCGTCTGATAGCTGGCCTCGCCTATCTTCAGGTAAAACCATATTCCTTGTGTAACCCTAGTATGGTATAGAAATAATACTTGTTACGTCCCCATACCCCTTGCGAGGTTGGATTGGGTATCATCTATGGTTGATTCTAAAGATTCCTATAGTTTCCGAGAACTTACCTTAGCCAGTCACATTGCAAGTATCACGAACACACAGATTGCTCAGGCTGCTATCCCTGCGTTGAACAAAGTTAGCAAGATGTCAGGGTCCTCCCTGTTATGTGCATAGTACGTATGGGAAAAATCACGGGTCAAATACTAAGTCAATTAATTCAGACCTCTACCCTCCTAATGGGTGAGTCATCCCTATAAATAGCGAAAGGATTTTTATGTAGTGTTGGAACAAATGACAGATTTGAAAGTGATTTGTATTTTCCCTAACAATATCAAACCTATAGCTATTCATACAAATTGTTCTGCCATCACCTGTCCCCTGAGAATTCCTGCTTACAATCAAAAGTGAGAAGGCAACACTGGTGTGCGAGTGAGAGGGGTAGTGAACTACTCCCTCTAACTAGTGGGCCATTAGTTACACATCGCTCAAAAGTTTTTATGGCTAGTCTTCCAGCTTCACCGAAAGATAATCCCTCTAAACAGCTGCAGGTTTGTTTTGTAAGGAAAAATACAAATTACTTTCAAATTTGTCTTTTTTTGTGGTTTTGCTGATTAAAAAAAGAAATAAAAAAACTTCCATATACCCCCCTTAAAGTTTACTCATGCATTTCCCCTTAAAGTGTACTCATGCATTGCAGTGATTTTCAATCAAAAGGAAAAAAATGATTTAGTCATCATTAATGATACAAAAATTTTTGCCCATTTTATTAAAAGGTATTTATAATTCAATACAAGAAATGTATTGAAAAGAAAATTCAACAATATCCCCTGCTACAAAATTTTTGAATTTATTTTGTTGATAATCATTACCAATAATTAAGTGATAAATACTCCCAGACCAAGTCTCAAAACTAATCAGATTATTGCCAGGCAGTTGAGGTAAATATATATCTAGTATTGGTACTATATGTAGCATGTTAAAATAAGAATGTTCTCAACATTCAAGTTGTCTAGATCTATGGTACATAAGAACACAAAAGTACATATGTTGAATATGTGGCTTAGAATAATCAATATACACTAGGACAGTTGTATGCCCCCTCCATACACACACACAAAAAAAAAAAAAAATAATTTCACATAAAAAATGACAGAATTTTGGGTTAAACAGCCTACACTATTTGTGGGAAATTGGTACTGCCAGAGGAAGAAATTTTCAATTCTGCACATTGTTCTTATTTTGCAATTAACAAGAACGTTTGAATAATTCTAGCTCATTCCAAAATTGAAAGGTATAGATGTAGATTTGCTTGAAATTTCAGAAAATACCACAAGACAAATCTGGTAGAATGGGTGATGATCACATCGAGGGCCATTGAAAATATATATTTATGGTAATTGTCCTTTCATGTAATTAGGGTTAATCAGATTTTACATATCCCTGACAAATATAATTTTTTTCTTTTCAGGTTAGTCTAGCCTACGCTTACGAAACAAAAGATTCTTTATGTTTAGTCCTAACGTTAATGAACGGTGGTGACCTGAAATTTCACATTTATAATATGGGTGGTGATCCAGGCTTTGATCAAGAGAGAGCAGTATTCCATGCTGCTGAGGTAGGTGCCATTGCCTCTTTTTTAAATTATTATATATATATATATATATATATACTGTATATATATATATATATATATATATATATATATATATATATATATATATATATATATAGTGTGTGTGTGTTTTCATATAGATATCATACTATATATCAGTTTAGTGAAATCAGTGTTACTCGAGGGACATGACTCATGACAATGAAACAATCTCCAATAGATTTAGAAGATTTGAGAATTAAGCCGTCATGAGGACAATGGGAGTTAAATGGCATATGTTGATGAGATTATGATGAAGGGTAGATGACGATGGTTGGGCTTGCTCTTCGCACTCCCCAAGAGAGATTATTACAGCAAATGTTCAACTGGGCTCCACAAGGCACTAGAAGAGTTGGAAGACCCAGATCTACAGGGTTGAGGACTATGAAGTAAGAATTAGACAATGGTGAATGGAGAAGTATTGAATTAAAGGCTCAAGATAGAGACAACTGGCGAATTCTAAACTAAGCCCTTTGCGTCCATAGGCGTAGGAGGAGATGATGATGATGATTATACATGCGTGTGTATATATATATATATATATATATATATATATATATATATATATATATATATATATATATTTCATTGTCCTAATATACAACATACGCTCATAAAATAACAAATACCTAGGATATGTACTGGTTATGATCTGCAATAAAATGTGATATTATTATGGAGTTCTTAGCTTCGGTGTGTGCAGAGGAGGAGGAGGGAGAGAGAAAGGGGAGGAGAGAGGCTTGACGGCAACACGTTCGGTACGCTACACTTTTGTAACACCTAAGTAAATTCCGCTGGCCTTTTCACAGATGATCGTCTTGGTCATGCTATCCCCCGCCAACTTTTTCTCCTTTATCCATATTAAAAGAAGCCTCTCCATCTTGTCATGAATATCACTGCGTAGCTTGGAAAGGATGGTTAGTCCTTTGGAAGGCTAGGTGCTCTTTATAACATCCTTCTGCTTGAGGATGGTACATATTGTTGATGTACTCCTCTCATATTTGCGAGCCAGCTGAATCACTTGTACACTACTCATGTTTTTCGTTTATTTCATGCTTTATCTCGATTGTCATCATACACTTTTTCTTTTCACTACCCTTGTTTGCACTCGCTTGCTTTGGACCCATTGCCTATTCAATTAATTGTGTACTGATTAACGCAGAAAACACGTAAAAAAATGCAAACACTATGGCTGATGCTCAGAGATAACTTTACGCGACGGAGATCCAACGGGAAAGAGCAAGCAATGCTGTCCTCGTGAGCAGCCTCTCGCGTACTCGGACACCTAGCTGCCACATAGGACACTGTCTCGTATCCTCGTATCTCAAATTTGTCTTGTATTTCGGGGCAAAAATTTGCTCGAAACTTTCCTCGTTTCAAATTTCTTTTTTGTTGGGACACTCGTATGTCGAGGTATTACTGTATATATATATATATATATATATATATATATATATATATATATATATATATATATATATATATATATATATATATATATGTATGTATATAGTATATATATATATATATATATGTATGTATGTATAGTATATATATATTTGTGCATATATATGTGTATGTATATATATATATATATATATATGTGTGTGTGTGTGTATATATATATATATATATATATATATATATATATATATATATATATATATATATATATATATATATATATTTATATATATATATATATATTGCAACATGGTGAAGTCCATGTATACTTGTGGATCTTCTTATGTTGGAACAGAGTACCTACAATAACAAGATTGTTTGCTGAGCAGATCTTATGAAATGTGCTCCATTTTTATTTGCAACTTTGCCAAGACCCTTGACACCAATCACATTCTCTATCCCTTGATTATTTCTTCCAACTTTAGCATTGAAGTTGCCAATCACAATTTTCATATCTCTCGTGGATCTCATCTATTATCCTCTGCAGTTCTTCATAGTATTCATCTTTCCTTTCTTCAGTGGAATCATTTGTTGGGGCATAGCAAACTATAATACTCATATTGCACTGCTTTGATTTGAACTTTTCTAGTAACAATCTACTATTTACAGCTCTCCACTCTGTTAATGCCTTATTTGCTCTTAGTGTCATCATCGTTCTTACCCCTTCTCTTCCAGCTCCATCTAATCTTCCTGAGTTAATATATATATATATATATATATTCCCTTGGTCTAAAGTTTCCTTACCAATCCCCTTACAACGTGTTTCACTTAGGGCTAGGATATCCAAACTATATTTCATAAATTCACTCTCCACTTGCTGTAAATTCCGAATCTGATTCATGGTTCTAACATTCCAATTACCTATTTTCAATTTTTCTTTAGTATTTATAAACCGGGAGATTCTTAGCACCCCACTTTGGCCTGGACTGGGAGCCTTTCTTTCATCTTCTCTATCCATAACTGACTAAATCCATAGAGGATTCATTGGCTAGACACATCAAAGGATAGACAGTTCCTTGTGATGCTCAGTGCCTATCTAACTAAAGCAAGTGACCCCTGCCAGTCCATACTAATTCTAGTAAGATCAACCGCCAGGCATCAGGAGTAGAAGCCAAAGAGACCATATGTCCATCGCCTTAAACCCATCCATCACTCTGCTGCCAGTGACTTCATCGAGATTAAGGGGGCCATTTCCTCCACACCTAGAGCCCTCATTACTCCACCAAGTTGCTCATCCGCTTATATGAGTATAACCGTTGGCAAACTTGGATTGCTAATACAGTATATACCGCCTAACATGGTATATATCATTTGAAATTCAAAATTAACTAAACAAAGTGAATATTATATCATGCTACCTAAAATGGAAACCATTGTTTTGTTTATGTTTCATCGCTAATCATAACGAACAAACACGCATTTACACATCTATGTATAGGTTAGCATTTGCAGCAAAAGATATCTTACCCAGTATTGATTATGTACTTTAATGAATTTGTTATTACTAATATTGTTTTATATACTTTTTCCTGAGAACTTCAAAGTAAATGAAGTGGATGCGATTTTGTATCTTGTTTTTCCTAAACATGCCACCCAAGATAGAAACTATTCGTTTATTTACATTTCATCGCCGATCATAACTAACAAATGTACGTATTTACATGTCCGATGTATCAAAGAAGATAGTGTTGAGATTGGAGAACATTAAGATAATTTCAATCTTGATGAATTTTTAATGAAAAATTGATATTATGGTAAGCTTAA
>NC_090727.1:117608967-117646467 GCF_036898095.1 Palaemon carinicauda | reverse complement strand
GGACCCTTCTCCAGAGCCGTCAATATCTCACGCTCTGGCTCTGTGCAAAGTACATCTGTCACCTTCTCCTGAAGCTTCCACGTGTGGACGAGGTGATCGCTCGCGTTCTCCTACCCAACGGCTTCCTGCTAACAATGACCTCATTCGCCTTCCTGTAACCTTGGCGTCCTGTAACCTCCAACCCTTTATTTCTGCCTACAGGAACCTGCCGGTTGCAAGTTTTGATCTTCCGGGCACCAGCGCTACTACCACCAGGAGTGCAAAAGGACGAGCATTGCCATCGCCTCGCCTTTCTGGACACTTCTCCTGATTGTTGTTCGCGATTATCGTAAGATCTGATGGATCGTAGGTCATCATGATCCGAACGCTCTTCTTCTGGAAGGAGTTCATTCTCTTGAGCTTTGTGCTCACGAGGCCTCTGGTCTCAACACTTTCCTTGGAGGTGTTCCTCTTCACGAGGAGAAGCCTCGCGATCGCGCTCTACATGATCACGAGCACAGTTTAGACCTAGGTCCAGACGCTCGTGTTCTAGATCTCTACTATATAGAACATGAAAACAGTGCTCGCAAGGACGACGCTCCCATTCACGAGGGCGGCGCTCAGGCTCACGAGGATACCGTTTACGAGAACGACGTTCAGGCTCACGAGGATACCGTTCACGAGAACGACGTTCACGTTCCCGTCCTAAGCAGTTACGACGCTCACGTTCCCGTCCTAAGCAGTTACGACGCTCACACTGTTCGCGAACGAGATCTAGATGCTCCCGTTCATGATCGCAAACTGCGCATTTACAATCGAGGTCTACTCCAGCAATAGCAGAGTTCCTTGTTTATTTGTGTGAGGAATTATGCCTTTCAGCCTCTGCAGTTAAAGGCTATCACTCAGCCTTAAGCCTAGCCCTTAGACTTAATGGAATGGACATTTCCTCATCGCTAGAACTTTCCTTACTAATACGGAGTTATGAACTTACCTGTCCTCAGACTGAAGTGAGACCTCCCCCATGGAATGTGGTTCGAGTTCTCAGGTCTGTAAAGAGCAATAGATCGCCACCTCACTTGGAAGACGGTGTTCCTTCTGGCTTTAGCTTCGGCCAAGCGAGTTAGTGAACTTCAAGGTCTCTCGTATGACATCACCCATTCAAGGGGATGATGGGGAGAGGCAAGTTCGGCTCCGTCCCTGAGTTTGTAGCCAAGACTCAGAATGAGGGAGTAGCAGATCCCCGATTCAACTCCTTCCGGATTTTAAGTCTCCACTCTAACTGATGACCCTGATCATCTCTTACTCTGCCCAGTGAGGAGTTTAAGGCTGTACCTCAAGAGAACAGCTGCAGCCCGTCCCCGTGTGTCTGCACTTTTCATCGGCACAGGAAGGAGCAAGAGGAGGGTCACTAAGAATACCATCTCTGCCTGGATTCACAAGGTCATAGACCATGCCCTGAATCTGGACCCTCCTCCTTCATGTTGCCACAGAGCCCACGATGTCAGCCTTCAAAAGAAACTTCTCGGTGATGCAGGTTCTACAGGCTGGGGTGTGGAAACGTCAAAACACGTTCACAGCCCACTACATGCAAGACGTGACCCACAGGAGGCTCGATATGTTCTCCATCGGCCCTGTGGTGGCTGCAGGACAGCTGGTATAATACCCCAAGCTCCTTATTGGACAAGTAGCAGAAGGTAAAGGGCACTGTTACCAGGTTTTAGTGTGTATGAATGAAAAGGTTTGACTGGCTCTTATTCTTTTCTTCATCCTCCCCTCTCTTGGGGAAAGCAGCATCCTAGGTTTTCAGCATTAGCTGACCTCAAAAGCTAATACTGTTGCATCCCTATATCCTGGCGAGGTGTTATTGGGAAAGTTCTGGTAACAACAGTTTTTCTACAAAGACTGAATAACTTTTACCTGGACAGCCACTCTTCTAAACATCTCAACACACAGCTTACGTAGGCAGCGAACCATGCGTAGCAAGGTTTAGTGAGGTGCAGGGACTCCTTATTTTTGGTACAAACCTATTCAAAATAAGGAGCCCCCAGGTAAAGCCAAAAGCCAGTTTGGCAGGGACATCCACCTTCTTAATGGGTGAGTCACCCCTAGTAAATAGCGTAGGTTTATATTCCAGTTACGGAACAAATGACAAATTCTGAGATAATTTGTATTTTTCCGAACAATGCAAACCCTTAGCTATTTATACAAACTTACCTGCCAACCCTATCCCCCTTGAAGTCCTACCTCCAAGCAAAGTGAGCTATATCACTGGTGTGTAAGCGGGAGTGGTAGCAAGCTACCCCCTTATCCCCGCTAACTAGCGGAATTGGTAGTTAACCCTCGCCAAATTTTAATGGCTCGTCCTTTCATATTCGCTAAAAGTAATAACTCCTAATAAATAGCTAAAGGTTTGTATCGTTAGGAAAAAATAATAAAATATCTTTGAATCCTGTCATATTGATGGGTTTATTTGGAAAGACTACGTTTTTGAAAATTTGGTGTTTAGAAAATTTTTCTACTAGTAACTCCCAAATTCATAAATGACTAGAGGGGCACTCAGTAAAATACAGACCTCCACTGCGGCAGCTTATTTCTTGACCTTGACCTGTGACCTGAACATGTATCAATTGGAGTGGATTTTCATACTCAAATATGAACCAAGCTAGAAGTCTCTGTAACAACGATGTCCAATTTTGAGACTGATTACGTGAATTGGAAATTTTGCATGACCGTGATGTACGTTGACTTACCAAAATTTAATAATTTACATCTCTTTACTTAGCAGTTAATCCTCACAAGTTTCATTACTCTACAATTAGAATTGTGGTCAGGAAGCTGTTCACAAACAAACACACAAGCAGTGGCGAAAACATAACATCCTTTGAACTTCGTTGGCGGAAGTAATCAGTATTGAAGATACAGTGAGTGTAGGCAGTACATAATGAATGTCAAGCAAGTACCTGTATATTAATAAGTCCTTTTATTTGTGTTCTTAATTCTTTGTGTAATAAAATATCTCTTTTTCAGCACCTGAAGTTATTGACAATGAGAAGTATACATTTTCTCCAGATTGGTTTAGTTTTGGTTGTCTCATTTATGAAATGATTGAAGGTCAGGCACCATTCAGAGCTCGAAAAGAAAAGGTACAGTATATTTTATCAATAGTTATGTTTCGTACATATATTTTTTCTGATATTTGTAATTTGTTCCTACACTAATGCAAACCTTTCATCTTTTAAATTGGAGTATGATTTCAGCCTTAGCTGGATAGATATGGAATTGTTCTTGAGATACCTATGTTTACCAACAGATTTATTAATAGTTTTCTCTTATCAATGAGAATGCATATATCCAATGAAAGTGAGATTGTACTCTCGCAAGTGAAGAAAGCAATGTGGCAGGTTTATGTCAAAGTTTGCCATTGATCCCCACTTTTTGTTTGCCTTACAGGGTCCATGACTGTTCACAGTAATCTCCTTGTGACAGACACCAGTCAGTGCCACCTCTGCAGGGTGGGGGTGGGGGTGGGGTTGGCTGGTTTGCAAAGAAGAAAAGATTGTAGAAGGATTCTTTGCAGTCAACTTCGGAAGCTCTGAAGTTGATGTCTGAGAAGCTTTATAGCTCTTTCTTCTCACACTTAGTCTTTTGGAAAAAGGTGGGAGAGACGTATCACTCTCGGAGTGTTCTTCAGAAAAGACTTGAATACTCTATCACCTCCCACTAGTGACAGCAATACTCTTTTTCCTCTTGCTGACTGTTCATGTATAACATTGCAGACTGGCGATGACATTAGTGACTGACTTGATGTGGTTGTAGCCTGCCTAGGATGTCACTGGTACTCTATTGGTGGAGAAGTTATAGGAGGCCTTGGTGACCACCAGGACTGTAAAGGAGACTTGTTTGCTGATGTTTCTGACTCCCGTGGCTGTGTCTGAAGACGTGTATCTGGTGATTATTTCCCGTTCGGTTCTTGTTGCTCATAAAGATGCTTCCTCCATAGGTGCATTATTGGTCGCTCAGACCTTGACCCTGAAGAATTATGTTTAGTTCAAGAAGCATGCTTGCTCTTCCTCTGATTTGGTGCTGCTACATATAAGAAGTAGTAGTAGTAGTTTAGGGAGATCAATCACAAGAAGTCTGGTAAGGCTTCCTACAATCTCTTCTCTCGTTTAAAAAAAAAAAAAAAAAAAAGGGTGCTCTCTCAGCTACCAATCCTACCAGAAAAAGTACTTCCAGCCAAGATAAAGGTGCCTCGACTTCAACTACTGGTGCTGTGTCCCATACTGGACTGAATATGCACACTGGCCATAGGGTTGTAAAGGGCAGTACCCTTCTCTCCTGGGTGGTTGAGGACCACTTGTCTTGCTTCCCCGAGATACTGCTATGTGGAAGCGGGTTTAGTTTCATTGTGATATTCCATCTCATATATGCAAGCTAGAATGGTGGTGAAGGAAACCATTGATTGATGTCCTTGCTTATACGAGCAACGCGACATTGCTTTGCATATGCATGATCATTCTCGTGGCTCATGGGTCGAGAGAGAAGCTCCCATATGTACTCAATGTCGTGAGAGGGATCCCCTTACCACTCCTCACTTTTAAGCAGGAAAGTTCCCAAACTTATAAAATGCACAGCAGCTTCTGTACTAGTTGTAAACAAATGCAAAGGAAAGTGAATAATATACCTGTTCATCCTCTGTACAGGAATATGAGGACCAAAACAGAAATACCCTGTATGTGATGAAACATATTCTTTTAAAATCTTACGTAACCTTATTGCTGAAAAAATACCATTTGAGTGCCACAAGACATAAATAATGTTGGATGAAAGCTACAGTACATACTCTCAGCACCATATGACATAATTTATTTGCAGTAATTAGCAGTTACAGTGGAAAGGTGATTCAATCAGCCATATGTTAATGGATGTTCTAAAGTTACTCTTAAAAAAAAGAAAAAAAAAAGGTGTGGTACCTTGAGGGCCAAATCATTTGGCGAAGGGTTGGGACAGAAAGAATTAAGTAAGTTCTGATGTTGCTTTTTTCTTCCAAGTTTTTTTATTATTATTATTATTATTATTATTATTATTATTATAATTTTTATAATTATTATTATTATTATTATCATCATCATCATAAGGTAAGCTACAACCCCAGTTGAAAAAGTAGGATGCTATAAGCCCAAGGGCACCAACAGGGAGAAATAGCCCATTGAGGAAAGGAAATAATAAAATAAATAAACCGTATGAAAAGTAATGAATAATTAAAATAATATATTTTGAGAACAGTAACAACATTAAAACATATCTTTCATATATAAACTATAAAAAGAGATTTATGTCAGCCTGTTCAACATAACATTTGCTGTAAGTTTGAACTTTTGAAGTTCTACCGATTGAACTACCTGATTAGGAAGATCATTCTACATCTTGGTCATAGCTGGAATAGATTTCTAGAATACTGGGTAGTATTGAGCCTCATGATGGAAAAGGCCTGACTATTAGAATTAACTGCATACCTAGCATTACAAACAGAGTGGTGCTCTCTGGGAAGATCTGAATTTAGAGGATGCTCAGAATTATGAAAAATCTTATGGAACATGCATAATGAATTAATTGAATGATGGTGCCAGAGATTAATATCTAGATCAGTAGTAAGAATTTTAATAGCCAGTAAGTTCCTGACCAACAAATTAAGAGGAGAATCAGCAGCTGAAGACCAGACCAGGGAGCAATACTCAAAACAAGGTAGAATGAAAGAATTAAAACACTTCAGAATCACCAAAAATCTTAAGACTTTCTCAATAAGCCATTTTTTGTGCAGTTGAAGAAGGCACAGGGACATCTACTTCTCCAAGACGATTTGTACATTTAGTTTTCCCTTTTTGTTTACGATAGAAGAATTGGAAGACCCAAGCCCACATAGCTGAGGGCTATGAAGTGTGAAATAGATGATGAGTGAAGAAGTATTTATTTAAAATCTCAAGATAGAGAAGACTGGTGAAATCTAACCGAGGCCCTTTGCGTCAGTAGGCGTAGTAGGAGATGATGATTTGGATAGAAATGTTAAATTGTTATTTCAGTTACAAAGAAAGGCTGATAATTCTAGTTTACATTTAGTATTTACGCCTTCTATATTAGGTAACTAAATTTGTCTGGATTTCAATTGATTTTGCTGCCTTGAATCCAACATTACTGCTGAAAAACAAACATTGTGCAATGCATGGTTTGCAAGATGGTTTATTAAAGTAATGCTGTTGGGGGTAACAAAGTAAGAAGGGTTCTTGATAAATTGATTATAAGTTATTTGGCATCCTGACATCGAAGGTGAAATGCTTGACATTGCAGACTGTAATAGAGATTATTTCTAATATTATAGAAGATTTGCAAACAACTTGGTCACCAGGATGAAGGCCTCATCTCGATGTGGTCAAGAATCCGTAGTAAGAGTATTTTGTTGTTGTTCAGGTTATTGGATTGGTAAGGGATCCTAATCAATTTGAGGAAATCACTTTTGGTGCTGACTCAGAAGATTCTATATTTGGGAATGATAATAGCAAGTTTCTTAACAGATTTTTCTGTTGAAGGTTATTGTTCAGTTCTTTCTCCTTTTGTTGCAAAAGTTCAAAATGTTGAGGCCTATGTCAGTTCAGATGTGGACGAGACTGATTGGGACCATGGCTTTCTTAAAGAAATTCTAGACCATTAGATGTCTGAAAGTAAAGTTTGTTCAATTTCATATCGGTCTACATTACAACAGACTACCTGTTCTAGACAATCTCAATTTTAATGATGAAGGACCAACTTCTATTGCTAAGTTGTTGATGGTGATTGCGAATGGCGATCTCCGGGAGTTTCTTTGAATATGAAAAACCTAGACCTTCTTTGTTTGCAGATGCTTCACTGGAAGGTTGGGGAGTAACTAGATCACAGGTGTCATCTCTGCATATCAATTTCCAAGACCCTTTAGTAATATTTAAACTTCAGGAACAAGAACTACTGACGGTAGTAGTGTTTTTCGGACAATATAATGTCATTATCCTACATTTGAAACCAAGGGAGTATAAGTTCACCTTCCCTGTGCTGTTAACTTTGAGTGAATTTGAGAAGAAAAAGAAGTATCTTTTAAGGTAGGCTTTAGGGGAGCATAAGATGATGTGATGATTTTATATTTTTTTTTTAGGCCAAAAGTTATTTTAAGACTTATGAGTCTACTACAGTAATTCACTTCTATGGAAGGGAATTAATGCTTATTATCAGATAGGTTTTTGGTCCACTGAGAGCCGTTCAGTTTAATCTGGACAAAACTATGTACATTAGAATTGGTGTCCCTAGTTTATGCAATGGAATTTTAGTTCTAAATCATCCTTTGTCCAAAAATGCAATGTCATTTCTAGTTAAAAGTTTGGTCAAAGAAACTTGTAGAGATTTAGATCCAAATCTAATAAAAGCTTAAATCTCTTATTTAGAGGCATCTCAATGTCATACCAAGTCTGTGTTTGCTAAACATGGTCTTGAAGCATCCTGGTTTACTTGTCAAGATTGCTTGGCTATAGGTCCTACTTGTGGCAGCTGGCCATGGTATATTACCTTTTGTGAGTTCGGTTGATTTATCATTTTCTTATTAAAAAATTACAGTTTTAATAACAGTAATCTCTCACCATATCATAGTTCATCTATTGCAACCTCTTTACATTGCAGATATTTTTTATTTGTTATGTAATAGCATCATCTCTCCTCGTGTGCATCTTCCGTTTCAGTCCTTTTTGTGTAGAATTATGTAGTGATATAAAAAACTGTACATATCCAGTGTGCTTACAATTTTTCAGCATATAATGTTATACATAAATTTTGTTACCCCCCACATGCTAAACAATCAATGGCTCAAAGAGTTGCACCATACTTCAGACTTACTGCATAGAACTTCATACGTAAACTGTTAGTGGTGTTGTATTGATACTTTTTCTTCTAATTTTCAATGTGATTGTGTATTCATTGTATGTTAGTGTTATTTTTATATTAAGTACTGTATACAAAATAATGTGCGTTACAGTAGTAATGTAAATATAGGCTTTGTGTGCAGTGAGTTTCAATGGTGCAAGTCAACTTGCTGAAAACATGGGTCACTTACAATTGTTACCTAAACTAATTGAGCTGTATTGTAGTGATACTACTTTGCATATATTACAGTAATATACACTACAGCATCAACTAGTATTGTTTGATAGGAATGACAGTGTTTTGTTGTTACAGTATGTATAAGTGTGGCAATGGCTCATATATGTATGTAATACAGGCTTGTGCATGTACTGTACACATACTGAAATATGTTCATTCATTAACACAATACTTATACTGTGATAAAAACCAAGTAAAAACAATATTAGGCAGTACAGTGGATTACTTAGTATGTTAGTCGATTGCACATAGGCAAAGGGTGATGAGTTGGTAGGTTAGGGCAGCAAGTATTCACAGATTCTCACTTTTCGCCTGTCTGTTACCTAACCCCATGAATAAGGAGGGCTGACTGCATGGAAAACAAAACTTGGAAAGTGTAGGGAAGTGGCATATTTAGACCAGCTGATTTCATACATAGCACACCATTGACTGGTAGAGGAAAGGACCAATCAGAATATGCCTTTCAAAATCATTAGTACTGATTGGGTGTATGACAGCAGTCAGTACACCACATTATCCAGGTGGCTTTTGTACATATGCATGCAACATCTCTCTACAGTAAATCATAAAGTGTGTGTGTGTGTGTGTGTTTTTATTTTTTTTTTTTATTCATTTATTTATTGCTTTTGAACCCTGCGATACTGGCCAAAAGTCCTCCATCTACTAAGGCTTCTGGAAGTAAACTTAAGTGCCATAGGAAGATGCTTACTACATTTGAGAAGATGGAATTCCTCCTCATACCTGAGTATGGGAGATGCTATGCAAATGTAGGTTGCCATTACAGCATCAATGAATCTGTCGTTCGCTATATCAAGAAGGACGACAGCAAATGTCACTTTTAACAAGACGTCAAAAAAGCGGGTTAACTTCCCGCAATAAGGCTATCATCAGGATGGAGTTCACATTAGCCTTTTGGATGAGGGACTATAAAGAAGAGAAGAACATTGCACTGAATACCAACATCATATGCAAGAAGGCCAGGCACCTCTACAGCAAGTTTACAGATGACAGTGATGATGACCTTGACCCTGGGTGATTTATGTCATTTCCAACTAAACCAACTAAATTTCATACCAGTAAAGGTTGGTTTGATATTTTTCAAAGTTCCACCAATGTGTGTCCTTACTTGAGGAAGCAGCCTGTGGTGACAGACCAGCTGCTGATGAATATATGAATGGGAATAGGTAATGTCAGCAACTGCCGATCCTCCCCAGTTAAAAAGAAGAGATAGGTGCTCCATTAGCGGAAATAGAAGTTATTTAGTTAGGTGAATGTAGAAGATATTGCATTACCTTACAAAGTGCCTGCTGAAGTAGTCTCATCATTGTCATAGTCTACAATGTTCAGTACTGCACAGCTGATCATCATCACCACTAATAAATTTTTAGTATGTGTATTCACTGGTGAGCATTCTGATTTTGGTTGAAAAATTGTTCAAGATTTGAAAATTTATAAATCTTAAATTTACAAAGACGATAAAGAATATGAAAATATATAATTATTGAAAAAATATACAGTAAAATATTGTATCTACTTTGCAGTTTATCACCTATTGTGGGGAGGTTGGAACGTAACACCTGCAATAGCCGAGGGGTTACTGTATGTCGTTATGGGGTGCTATAGATACTTGCCAGAAGTTCATATATATGTCCACCCTCCTTCCCACTGACTTGAGGGGTCAAGGGGATAGGGAATAGTTTTGACTTCGAGGCTGAAATAACAGCCTCTGTCATACCACTGCTATGCTTCTGGCCATTGATAGCTACTGATTCTTATTACTGCACAGTAATTGTTCAGTGGCTACTTTCCACTGGGTAAGGGTTGAAGACTCTAGCTAAGGTAAGCAGCTCATCTAGGAGGACACTAAAAAATCAAACCATTGTCCTCCAGTCTTTGACAGTGCCATAGCCTATGTACCATGGTCTTCCACTGTTTTCTTAGTTTTTTGCTTGAGAGTACACTCAGGCACACTGTTCTATCTGTTACCCCATTTCCTTTCCTCACTGGGTTCTTTTACCTGTTGGAGCCCTTGGGCTTATAGCATCCTGCTTCTCCAACTAGGGTTGTGACTTAGCTGCTAGTAATAATAATAATAAAGACATGTCTAATGAAAGGATAGAAAATGGGAAAGAAGAATTTTTCTCAATTCTAGAGGTAAATGATAAACTGAACTTAAGAGAAGCAGTGTGAATATAGAAATAACAATTTTATTTTTCCCATGGGAAAGAAATTTAGTTCTGAAAATGAAGGCACATGAAAGTAATGTTATTGAAATTTATAATTGGTCCATCAATCGACCTTAGAATATTTGAAACTTGTTTAGAGTCTCCTTTATTTTCAGTTTACTTGAACGATAAAATTTTAAGGAGTTGTAATTTATTGATAAAATAAAGATATGATTTTACAAAGAACAAACCTTTTTCTGAACTTTTTGAAAACTTAATGTTGCTAACTAAGTGGTTTATTTCAAATTATTTAACTAAGATGATAGTTGCTTAATAATCAGTATTTATTTTTCCTGTAGGTCAAGCGTGAAGAAGTGGATAGACGGGTAAAAGAACAGCCTGAGACATACTCACAAAAGTTCTCAGAGGAAGCTAAATTAATATGTCAGTTGGTAAGTGTTTTATGGTATATAGTTTTGTACAAGAGACATTGCAGTCATAATGGTTGAATTCTATGTGCTTTCTATATCCATTGTTTCCAAGGGGATAGAGGCATAAATCTTAAAACACTTATATAGGTTGTAGCATTGAAATTGTTGTTTTTTCATTTTTTTTCTGTGAGATTATGCCAATATGAAAGGCTAAGATAATTTAAATCTTTGTAGAGTATAGTAACCTATCTGTTACCACTTAAAAGGGTCCAAGAAGAGTACAGAAAACTGTTGATATTGTGGTTAACCAAATAGTTCTATGGTAGGATACCCACACAATCCTATTTTAACCATATAAATCACTAAGTATGCCCTTTCTATCAGACATGAGGTAAATAAAACATATAAATAAGAACTATAATAATACGGCAGAACACTTTAGTGAGGTCAACGTAGAATGGAATACTTTTGTGAGGTCATGCATAGGAGATATAAAGGGAATAATTTGATTGATATACCTGAAGCTGAAGAAGACCTTGATGTGCCCAAGAAGGAATTCAGTGTGTTTGAAGTCGAAGCTATCGTTAAAAAACTAGAGATGGAAAGCCCCGGGATACGATGGAATAAGTTCTGAGATGATATTGGCCGAAAATTAAGTAACTAGTAGAATACTTACAAGATTATCTTTTAGAATGGTACGTGAAGAGGTGGAACCTGATGAATGGAAGCTAGGAGTGTTGGTGAAAAGGGCAAAAAAAGGAGATCTGACTGATTGCAATAATTACAGACATCATACTTGCGTCATGTGTCATGAAAATATATAGTATACTCATTCTAAAGAGACTAGAGATGAAGATTGATGAAAAACTGAGAGATAAACCAGCAGGATATTGAAAAAGTAGAAGTTGTACTGACCAAATTTTCATTTTAAGTCATGTGGTACAGGAATGTGTAGAATATAGAAATCCACTTTTGATGGCATTTGTGGACTATGAAAAAGCCTTTGGTAGTGTGCACTGGCCAAGTTTGTGGAGAGTTCTGCGTTATTATGAAGTTCCTCTTGAATATGTAAATTTGTTTAAGTCTGTTCATTAGAATATAAAATGCAAAGTTCATGTTAGCGGAGTCTTATCAAATAAATTTCTAGTGAACGGTGGAGTACCCTGGGAATGTGTTGTCACCTATGTTGTTTATCCTCCTCATGGATTTTCTAATGTATAGAATAGTGAGTGGTATGACAGTGAAACCATATCCAACAGATTTTGTAGATTTGAGAAGAATATTGAGAGTTAAAGGCAAGACAGGGTTAGAAATTAAACTGTAAGAGAGATTACTTGAGTGACATATGTGGATGAGATCATGATGAGGGGCAGATGGAGACGGGTTTGAGCATGCTCTTTGCACTTCCTAAGAGAGATTAATTCATTAGACTTTCAACTGGGCTCCTCAAGGCAGTAGAAGAGTTGGAAGACCTGGCCAGACCTACATGGCTGAGGACTATGAAGCCTGAAGTAGGAATTGACAAGTGGAGAAGTATTGATTTAAAAGCTCAAGATAGAGACTACTGGCAAAATATAATTGAGGCCCTTTGTGTCAATAGGCGGGGGAGTAGATGATGATGATGATGATAGAACAGTAGGGGATGGTAGAGAAGTATCGGACTGGATTGGTAACAGGAAATTAGTTGACCTAGAGTGTGCTGATGATGCTGTCCTTATTAGCAGAATACCACAAGACTTGGAATATGCAATGGAAGATAGATTATCATTGGAAGGAGAAGGGGTTAATGAGGTCGAGTCATTTCAATATTTAGGAACTATGATCACGAATGCAGGATCTTCAGAATATGAGTTTATTGAAAGATTGAAAAAAGCAAATCAGGCAATGGCTAGGTTAAGTAAAATATGGAAATAAAATTACCTGAAATTACAAATTACATGTAAAAATCAAGCTATATATCAATTTAGTGAGATCGGTGTTACTTTATGGACATGAGTCGTGGTATAACAATGAAACAATATCCAAAAGATTTTGTAGATTTGGAAACAAAGCCCTCAGAAGAATATTGGAGTTAGATGGCAGGACAGGATTAGAAATTAAACTGTAAGAGAGATTACCCAAGTTCCTTATGTGGATGAGATCATGATTTAGGGGTAGATGGATATGGTATGGGCATGCTCTTTGCACTCCCCAAGAGAGATTAGTTCACCAAACTCTTATCTGAGCTCCACAAGGTACTTGAAGAGTTGGAAGACCCAGGCCTACATGGCTGAGGACTATGAAACGTAGAGTAGGAGATGATGAATGTAGAAGTATTAATTTAAAAGCTCAAGATGTAGACGGTTGGTGAAATCTAACCAAGTCCATTTGCGTCAGTAGGCGTAGGAGGAGATGATGATGAGAAATTATACAATAAACAAAGAGTTTTTACTAATTCTGTATACCTATGATATACTTCAACTGGAAATGTCTCACTTGAGGCCTTCATTGAGAGGTTCAAAGTGCATATCCATGGTAACATAAGTACATATTATATGAGCATAATCCTTGAAAATAACAGTTCAAAATATTAAATCAGATAATGAAAACTAAAACAAGCTACTGTATGTGTATTGTGCTGTCTAAATGTCACCATATAATGGAGAAGAGACCAAAGATAAGCTCAAAAGTGTAAAGAATTGCGCAAGAATTTACTAGAATTAATTTCTTTTGGCCTTGCTATTGATAGTCATACTTTACATATTGATAAAGATTACCTTAGCATAATTTATCTAGCCCTGAATCCTAATTGCTGCTCATTTTTAAAACCAATTTGGCAACCCTGCTACCTCCTTTTCTGACCCCCTCTTGGTAATACTGTCAGCTGAACTGTGAGTTCTCTCGTCTCTCTTGTCAGTTGTAAACGAGCAGGCGGTCTATAAATAGCTAGCCGCCCTGTTGAATTTCCAATTATCTTCTTTGTGTTATTTTGTATTTGCTCATGAATTCATTTGTTCATTGGGGTTGTTGGTTGTTGTTAGACCAGTTGCCAGTGTTTGTAATGTTTTATAACTTCCTTGTTTGGATTTTCATTCATTTTTCTTTTTTACTCGGCGCAATTTTCATTGAGTTCAAGATTCTTTGGTAACTTGCCCTCTCTAACCATGTAAGGATTTATTCTTTTTGAGGTATTTGTCTGATCTGTAAGGAGTATGATCTTTGTGAGATTTGCGCTTGTTACAGAGAATGATTTATATGACTGACAATTGCACAATTACAGAGGTAAGGTCAATTTTTTTCCCGTTATGACTGGTTAATTGTTTTCCCGTTATGCCTGGTGTGTTCATGGCTGAGACTAAGATAACATCAAAGCCTTTTCAATGTAAGAGGACAGTTAATGAGCTCTTAACTTTTGAAAAGGAAAGACCTTGTTTAATGAGTATATCCTTGTTTTGTGTGCTGTGAACTCTGGTTTTTTGTCCTTGGGCATTTGTGATTCAGTTTGTCATGGTCTCTCTGGCCCCTGCCATAATCGATAATTACACTTGTGGAATCAGGAGATTTAGTCAAGCTTTAGTTCATATTGGCTAGTTGAGAACAAATTTGAGTCGCTACAGCAAAATTTGGATAAAGATATGCTGGTAAATTAAATAGTTGACAGAGAAATTAGAAATTATTTGCTGGCTGATTACATAGATATAGTCAGTTATTGAATACCCACTTCTAAATCTTGCTTGCTCTCTTGGTTACTTGAAGTCTAGCTTTCTATTCAGCTTAATATGGTCTTTATAAATGTTTTATATATTAGAGAGAGTAAACCTATAGTGCAGTAATTTTTTAGGTCTTGTGTCTCCCTTTTTTGTGAATTAGTATAATGATAGTTTTTCCAAGCTGTCGGTATACTGTACAGTAGAGGATTCTCGCAGACATTTTGTGTAAAGTTCAGTTAGTTTTACTATTATGAAATCTCGTCCATCTGTTATTAAATCAAATTGTTAGGTCATCCTCTGCTGCTTTGCCTCTTTTCATGCCTTTTTGTACATTCTTTACTTCTACTGTTGATGTTTGGTATCTGTTTAGGTGTATCAGTATTTCCATGGGCAGAGTTATTTCTTATATCACTATTGTAGAGCATTGCATAAAAATCCTCTCCTATTTTTACCACTCCATCCTTTTTGTTATATAATATTTCCATTTTCATCCTTTAAAGGGAACATATGTTGGTACCCTGTTCCAGGTCTTCTTTTTATCAGTTTCTTATTACTTCCTTTCTTTAGCGTTTCCTCTAGCTTGGTCTGATTTTGTCTACGAATGTCTTGGGCTTTATAAGTTTTTTATTTTTTTGACAGTTTTGCTAATCCTATTTCATCTCTTGGATTTTACCATCATGACCAGATTTTTTTTTTATTAGATTTGTGGCCTTTTCTGATAGTTTTCCTTTATCTTGTTTAGAAACTTTTTCACCTATCTGTTGTGCTGAATTCAAAACAAAATTTGTGAATTATTGCTCACTTCTCTTTTACTGGCTTCCATTTCATCATGCAGCGGGCAGTATCTATTTTGTATTGCTAAACTTAGTGTGTGTGTATAAATATATATATATATATATATATATATATATATATATATATATATATATATATATTATATATACTGTATATAAATGTGTATATATATATATATATATATATATATATATATATATATATATATATATATATATATATATATATATATATATATATATATATATATATATATATATATATATATATATATATATATATATATATATATATATATATATATATATATATATATATATATATATATATATATATATATATATATATATATATATATATATATATATATATATATATATATATATATATATATATATATATATATATATATGTATATATATATATATATATATATATATATATATATATATATATATATATATATATATATATATATATATATATATATATATATATATATATATATATATATATATATATATATATGTATGTATGTATGTATGTATGTATGTATGTATATACATACATACAGTATATACAGAGTACCTGGCAGAGCAGAGGCTAATAGAAAAGTATTTTCCCTCCCAGTTATGTGTTTTCAATCTTATAAGTGTAAATTTTTACTCTGTTTGAAGTCAGTGCAATTATTGAGTGATTTATAATGACAAGTACAATATATCTTTCTGAAGAGATATAATAGTGAAGTATTATTTTTATTGTTAATTGTTGTGAACTGAATCATATTTTCACCTTATTATTTTTGTTTTCCAGTTGTTAAAGAAAAGTGTTCGTGAGAGATTAGGTTGTTCAAGAGGTCGGCATGGGGCAATAGATGTAAAAAGTCAGGACTTCTATAAAAACATAAACTGGAAAAGACTGGAAGCTGGAATATGTGAACCTACATTTGTTCCAGATGTAAGTTTATCCTTTTATTGTGTATTTAAATTTTTTATCAAGTTTTATTTAATAGTCATTGTTTAAGCTTTATTACCTTCATGATTCATGTTAATAGTAAATTGTAGATACAAAATATTTAACACAAATTATTTTTAATTTCGTATTCAATCCATGTTTATTCCTATGCGGATACAAACTTCTGAGTCATTGAAGGGAACCGTCCGAATGTCTTGTATTTTTTTATCTTATTATTCAAAATACATAATTTCCACGTGTATTCTAGATATATATAATACTTTCGTCATACAAGAATTTCAAATTATTTGAGCAAAAACTTTTAGATTTTAGTAAAAAATTTTAGATTTTATTGAAAATCATACCATAAAAACTCCTTTATAAACCAAATAATTCAGTGAGGCAGAATTTTTAGTTTCCCTTTTCTTTTTTTTCATGAACTTTTTTTATTTTTCTTGTCTAGACGCTAAATGTCGTGAGTCAAAAAAAAAGGAAATTCTGTCTCGGAATTATGGTATTTTTATGCCATTTTCCTATGATATCTTTCGCTCTAAAATTGAACAATGAATTACCGAGTAACTGCTTCCAATAATGGAATAAATAAATCAGAATAACATTATTATGATAACCATACTTTGTTATTCTCATTGTTCATTCCTACATCAAGGCTACCTAAATGAGTTTTTTAAACTCTTAGTGTACTAATACATATATGTGTAGGGGTGGCATAAGTTGCCAGCTCCCTTTCATTGTTGTTAGAGTTTTAGTTAGGAAGTTCCAGCTTTGTACTCTTCATGTTTCCCTCACTTCTTGGTTCTTTTTTTGTTGCGGTGTGCTTACTTGTTGTTCTATTTTTAACCTTAGGTATCTTTGGCTTTGCTTTAAAGTCCCCGAAGACATTGTAGAAACACAAGGCACACATGAACCACAAGTAAACAAACGCACATGTGTCATGCCTCTCAGACGTCTTTAGAGTTACTAGCTCCAACTTTGTTTTCTGGTAGTTCTAGTTCTCCTATTCCCTCCCAATACCTTCCATCCCTGCCAGACATACAAGATTTTGAAACGTTTGAAAAAATTGCTCTATGCAAAAATAAATACGCAAAGACGATCCTGACAAACTGTCATGCATAAGACGCAGTTAGGATGACGTCATCATTTACAGAACGCTTTATCGTCATTATTTGTAAAAATAATTTGCTGAAACTTCTGGAGAGCATGTACAACATGTTTCTTCATATGTAGAAACAGTGATTTTTTCAAATTGTCTTGTTATCCACCATAGCGGCCGGTCCCCTTAAATGGGGTATTTCTAAAGTCAATTTTCCACTACCAGACAAAAAAAGAAAAACCGGGTCCAATTGTAACCAGTACACAGGAGCAATGGGAGATTTCCCCCTTACCGAGGTACCCTTGTTGAAGAATCTATTTCCTTTACCTGCTTGTATCTATAAGTCTGACTGGCCTCGTACCCCTTAGGGGTTCTTGGTACCGCTTCCCACTTACGCGTTCTCAGGACTTGTCCTAGAACTCCCTATCACATAGTGTTGACGTTGGTTGGACCGCTTCGGCAGTCTCCACATCCCCAACTTTGGCTAGACCAATTTGTTCTTATACTGTTTTTTCCCCTTCCATGCAAACTGCTTAGATGCCGACAGTAACAACTACACATTATTTGATTTCATGAGTGTTACCTACATTTCCCACAACATAGCTGCATCCGTGGCCAACAAATTATGTACACACTGTTGTTCCTACACATGATGACATCACTTCAATGCGTGATGATATTCCCGCACCTGATAGCCATGATACCATGTCACAAGATAATGCATGCTTTGATCATGCTGTCACTGCTCAAGTTTGTAAATGAATGGAACCCCCTCATGTTTGTGTTCCTTCGATTCCCAAACCTCAACTACGTTGTTCTAACTCAACAACCATTTGCCATACAAATGACTTGCTGTACCTTACTCAGTCAAGTACCTTGCCTATTTTTCTTAATACCTCTGATTTTACACAATCTTTGGAATAACAAAAATCTCCTTTTTCATTTTTTTTTAGGTTCAGAATAAGAAAAGGCAGGAGCATTTACCAGCTTTTCCTCGGATGTTCCCCCCCCCCCCATCTGCAGCAGATGACGTCCCTGTGATTAAACGGAATAGACATGGTCCGTGTAGGAGGCGCCCTAAATGACCTTCCTCGGAGAGATATTCTTCGCACAGGTTGAGCTCCGAAAGGGACCTCCCTGTTACTCCTTCGTAGACCGCTACAGATAGAGATACTTATTCTTAGAGTGAGGACGACTCATGTTATTCTTCCTCTATATCCTCTTCTCTTCATTCATGGAATGTTAAAGAGAGGAAAGCCCTTCAAGGAAAGGTTAAGAATTCTGGCGAATCCCTCAAGGTGGAACTGCCAATTACCTCTAAACAAGAGCCTATTATTGAGACTGGACCTAATTACTATTGACAACTCCCATATTATCATGTTGCGCGCGGTCACCATCTCAGTTGACATTGTCCTCAAGGTACCGATATATCTATCGAAAGCTTCTCACTTTACCAGGATCTTAAGCTTAATTTGTCGCTTCGTGCCTATTGGCACAAGTTACTAATAGGCGTTCTGTTATTGATACGATCTTTCCTCAATCTTAGAGCACTATGCATAGGTTTGATGTGGTGTATGGATGAAACTTGTGATATGCTGGACTTATTTATTGATACAAAAGTCTCGTCCTCGGAGAACTCACTCAAAGTGAGCAGATCCTCCAAATTGCCTACCTTGGCACTTTTACACCAAAGAAAATTTTATATTTACTCAGGTGCTCATCCTATCCCATTGCCTATTGACGCTGATGTTGCTAATCTGGTCCTGAGCGTTAACCCCCTCCATCTTCTTTGGACCCTATATGTAAATTATGGAGGTAACAGCTATGTCTGCTGTACAGGCCTGTTCCTGGCTGGATCACTGGTCAGGAGTAGTGTTTGCTTTGCAGTAACAAAGAACGTGAGTAATGAGGACATTCTGAAACAATTTGTTGATGTCGAGATTTGGAGCCAAGGCACTGGAGTTCCTGCTTCATCAGAAAGTCTCTTTGTAGGACAACAGCATCCTTAAAAGACATAAAGTAGTCTTGGCACGATGCATTTAACAGTTATCTCCCAGGGATGCTCTTGGTTTGAGGAATTCTAACCTGGAGGACTCCCTTTTCTTTTTCCTCCTTCAGATGTGGCTGCTGCTATCAAGAAGGCAAAGAAAACAAGTCATACTTCTCTTGTTAAGAGAGCTGCAACACCAAGGATGCCTGTGCTTCAACAGCCCTAAAGGTACTCTCCTTTTAAAGAGGCTAATCAGCAAGGTTGCCTTATTCCTCCTACAGACTTCCAACAGCTTAGGTGGTAATATCCTTAGCCCACCTTTGCCATAGAGGACACTCCTCCAGCTGTAGAGACTCTTGCTTGGGAGGGTAAATCCCCCAGCTTCCCACTGGTAGGGGGATGCCTACAAAGTCATTGGCACAGTTGGCAGTTCTTCAGGGCTGATCCCTGGACTGAAAGTTGTGCATTTAGGGTATCCTGTCCTACTTATAGACTGCCTACCCCCTCTGACTCTGACTGTCAAACCATTTTATTTTAGAGGATCTGTGAAGGACCTCCTCATACAAAAGGAAGTATCTCAGCTTGTTAGGTAAAGGAGCATTGAGGAAGTCATAGATGACTCCCCAAGCTTCCTCAGCAATGGGAGGTTGGAGACCCATCATAGACTTGTCTCATTTGAACCTATTTGTCTTACAAACAAAGTTCCAAATGGAGACTCGGGCCACTCTTCTTCAGGTCATCAGGAAAAATGACTTCCTTTTGACCATAGACTTGAAATACTCGTACTTTCAGGTCCCCATCCATCCAGGATCAAGGAATAACCTGAGGTTTCCCTTCAGAGACAGGATCTTCCACTTTAAGGTACTATGCTTCAACCTTTCCACAGCACCTCAGGTCTTTACCATGATCTTTGCCCTTGCCTCAGCTTTGGCTTATGCTGTGTTCATCAGGCTTCTGAGTTGTCTGGATGACTAACTTCTCCTGGTAGTCTTTCGAGCCTTGCTTATGAAGCACAGAGATCTCCTTCTTGACTTTTACTAGGAGTTGGGAATTCAGCTAAACTTAGAAAAGTTCAGCCTGATCCATCAGCAGAACATCAGATATCAAGGAATGGAAATCAACTTTACCCATGTCAGAGCATTTCCATCTGCTGATAAGGTATAGATAAAGATGCAGGAAAGTGGCAGAAAGCTTTTTAGAAGGGGAACTGCTCTCTGCTTGCTCTTGGTAGACTCTTCTAGGACACTTCACATCGTTAGAGAAGCTAGTCCCCTTCGGGAGGATGCATCATCGCTTTGGTGCAGTGGTCCCACATGTCTGACCCTGCTGTCGGTGCTCCAGGAGGTAGGGACAGATCTCCAATGGTGCCCCTCCCCCCGTGAAATTCCTTCTATTCTTGTATGCTTCATGTCAAAGGGATGGGGGAACAGTCATCTAGTGGTAGAGGTACATTGGTGGGCACAGCACAATGCATTGTCCCTCTCGGTAAGGTTCATTCCTGGGAAGAGGAACGTCACTTATGAACATCCGAGTCGACCAGGGACAACAGGTGGTTACGAATGGTCTTTGGTTCCTCTAGCAGCAAAGAGTTTTGACTTTGTGGGGTTCCCCATCATTAGACATGTTTGCCACTTGCCTGAACATCAAGCTCCTTGTGTATTGCTCTCCAGTCCTGGACCCAGCAGCAGCAGTGGAAGATGCCTTCCAGCACCCGATGGACGGACTAGACTTTTGCACCTTAATGCCGTTCTGTCTGATTCATCAGGTCATGAACAAAATCCGACCGTTTCTAGAGGTTAGAGTAATGCTAGTGGCTCCAAAATGTCCAAAGGCCGGGTAGTACCCAAACCTGCTAGACATTCTCACAGAAAGTCCAAGATAACTTCCAGAATGGCCGAACCTGTTGTGTCAACCAGACAAGAAATTTTCCAGAAACGTCTTTTTGCCTACCTATATTCACATTATGTAGTGGTTTGCCGACTTTAGCCAAAGGTAGCACCCAAACTGCCAGGTGTCCGAATGTCGACCTCAACCCGACGTTCACTACACAAAAATTATTCAACAGTGGAATACCCAAAAATCTAGGTAACAGGTCAAAAGAATGGAGCATTGGGCACCACCCCTTGATTTATACTAGGCAAGGGGACCCAGCTAGAACCTGACTTGCCCCTTTGCTTCTCTTGCCTGTAGCTTGCTGATCATAAGTAAAAGTATAAGAATATTAGGTGAAACGGAATATTATAATTAAAAACTAAGAAAAAAAATAGTGGCTGAGAAGGGGAGCTCATTGGTGTAAGGAACTGGAATGAGATGCTGTATTCATAAAATCAAAAATATTCATTTTGAAAAAAAGACTGTTAGGATTTCTTTAACGGTGTTTTGTCAATCCAAATAAAAAATTAAAGGCAAAATTAGCATCCCTTTACGTAAAACTTCTGCATCAGGGTAACAAGATAAATAAATTTTGAATAAAAATAAAAAAATTATTCACATGCTGGACACAAGTTTTCTAAGCCATCTCAAACCAACCACCCATAAGAAAATATAAATCTGTGAAAATACTGTACTACAATAATTTTCCCTGAATCAATGCTGTCCCTTCAATATCCAGTTCACCACAAAGCTGCAAAGTCACTTAAAATTATCAAACTCTGAACAGTACGGCCGCATACGATGCCGTACAGGTCTCTGCGGGCCCACAATAACAATGTCTCGAAAATTTTGTCAACAACAGTATTACCTAAATCTCTCATTCTTGGAAGGGGTTTTGAATAAGTCTGAAACAATTCAGACTAAACTCGAACACAGTCACTCTCCTCCTGACATCTGAATTCACTTCTTGGGCCTCCGACCAAATATGTCATTTCAATAGCTCCTGTTAACTATTAATGTTTATGACACACTCTCATATAGCAAGATTCTTCCTCGTTACTTCGCACATCGAAACAAAACATTTATTAACTTTACGGTGTTGACTGTCGAACACGAGCAATCGCCAGTGGCCTTATAATACATTGGTTGTGGTGTTATTCAGTCAAACACTTGAGTTCACAGGCAATATAATATGAATACAGAGCAGCATCACAGACCACTACACACTGGTAACAGGCCATCAACCACATTCATAATTGTTATGAGCAGTACTAGACTGATGCTCTGTTTCCTTTCTGGGCAAAGGGTGCTGCTGTCAGTACCTTGTTGTCTTCAGAGAGCCAAGAATCAGTGAGGTTCAGAGCTCCAAATTCCTTTTCACATACAAGACATGTACGCTGACCTTTGCAACCGCAAGGTCTAGGATGAAACATGATAATTATTGGTACTGTATACTTGATGCTGCAGTCAAAAACAGTTACTTTCTCATCATTCACAACTTGACAAACTTGATTCCATTTTTCTCAAAGTGTATTAGTAGGGCTTCGTTAATATCCTAATGGCCCTTGTGTATATATTTCCAGGTTCCAGGTTCCTCGTTGCTCTCTCCAAACCCTACAGAGAGTAGGGCGTGCTGCAAAAAAAAATGTCGTTAGACAATGGGTAGGACCAAAAACATAACAGAGAACACACATAATATATATATATAATGCAAACAAAAAATTAAGTTGTATTTTCCCTAACGATAGTATTGATTTTTTTCACAACGGTTGAAGGTTATCCGTTTCCTCCAAAAGAGATGCTTTTCGTGACCAATTGAAAAACAATTTTATGGATACCTCCAAAAGTCATCTGCAGCTAGTTACCAAGCCAAGTGGGTAATCTTTTGTGGTTGGTGTCATAGTGGGAATAAAGCCACTGTTCCTCTGTTTGCTGACATTTAGTATTCCTGAGGAACGAGAAATCCCTTTGTCACTGCGGTTAAGGGCTACCGCTCAATCTTGATCCAGATTTTCAAATTAAAAGGGGCTTGATCTCTCATCATGGGAACTCTCTATCTCATTAGAAGTTTTGAACAGACCTGCTCTTCTCGGGAACTCAAGCCTCCCTCTTGGAACGTGACAAAGGTTCTAAGGTCCCTGAAAATGGCCCCCTATAAGCCCATTCATAAAATTCTGAACAGGGATCACACCCTGAAGACTGTCTTTCTCCTTGCCTTAGCATCAGCCAATAGAGTTAGCAGATTACATGGTCAATCTTACCTTGTGCCAAATTCAAAAGGGAGGGAAAACTTGTCTTTTTCCTTTGTTCCCGAGTTTGTGGCCAAGACAAAAATGCATCTATTACTGATCATGGTTTGACTCTTTCATGATATTTTCTCTCAAAGAGGTAGCTGATGTTTTGATATAAAGTCTTTTACTCTGTCCTATAAAAGCAGTCAGAAAATATTTAAAAAGAATTTCCTTTTTTCGACTTAAATTGTAAAAAGAAAATTTCCAAGAATATAATTTCTTTTGGGTTGCATAAAGCCTTTCATGAGTGTATAAATCCTCAGAGGAAGTATTGCCACCCCCCTCCCCTAGAGCACATCAGGCATGTGGTCCTGCTACAACCTTAGCATTTTGCCAGAGCCACTCCCCAAGTTCTTAGTGCATGTGTCTGGAGAAGGCAGAATACCTTCGCAAGTCATTATCTGAAAGATTGTATTCACAGATCCTTCGACAAGGTAGGAAATGTTGAACAAGTCTGAACATAATCAGAAAATGGGTCTCGGAGTATTCACTGGATCACACCCTAATGCTGATGAGAATAACAAGTTCTTAATTATGAATATATATATTTTATATATTGATATTATGATGCTTAATTTTCATATAGCTTCTTATTTATCTGTGTCTGAACCTAGAGAGCATAGACATCACAACCTCGCTTCTTCACGAGCTGGATGGACTTTCATTACCAACTTACCTTTGACCTTTACATAAAGTCTGGTTTTACCATTGTGATCATCCTAGAGTGAGTGAATCCCTCTTCATTATTATTATTATAATTATTATTACTACTGGCTAAGCTACAACCCTAGCTGGAAAAGCAGGCTGCTATAAGCCCACCCAAGGGCTCCAATAGGGAAAATGGCCCAGTGAGGAAAGGAAATAAGGAAAAACTACCAGAGAAGTTTAAGAATAATAACATTAATATATAAATCATAGAAAACTTAAAAATGACAAGAGGATGAAAACTTCAAAATAACCTGAGAAAGAGAAACAAGACAGAAGTGTGTTAGAGTGTACCCTCTAGCAAGAGATCTCTAACCCAAGACCATGATACAGAGGTTATGGCACTGCCCTAGACTAGAGAACAGTGGTTTGATTTTGGAGTGTCCTTTTCTTAGAAGAGCTGCTTACCATAGCTAAAGAGTCTTCTACCCTTACCAAGAGGAACTAGCCACTGAATAATTACAGTGTAGTGGTTAACCTCTTGAGGGAAGAAGAATTGTTTCGTAATTTCAGTGTTGTCAAGTGAATGAGGAAAGAGGAGAATGTGTAAAGAATAGGCCAACCTATTCTGTGTATGTTGGCAAAGGTGAAATGTGCCGTAACCAGAGAGAGGGATCCGATGTAGTGCTGCCCTGCCTGTCAAAGGACCCAATAACTCTAGTGGTAGTATCTCAACGGGTGAACGGAGACATCCTCCCACCTAAGGAAGACTCATTTAAATGAATAAAATTTCTATTCATATAGGAATGAATTATAAATTTTGAAATTATCTTATATTTATACAAACCCTAGTCATTCAAGCAAAGGTCCTGCTTCAAGCATCTCACAAGTCTTTGACCAGGATAGATTGGAGCTTGCATCACAGCAGCATGTAATGCTTCCCAGCAGTGGAGTTGCCAAGTAACCTATTACAGTTACAACTGGACCTGTTTTTTTTTTTTTTTTTTTTTTTTTTTGTCTAGTCTTAGAAAATTGATATTAGGTACGAGTAACCCATTTAAATAACTCAGGTTTGTATAGCTAGGAAAAATACAAGTTACTTGAATATTTGCAGTTTTTACTGAAACAAAGATTTTTCTGAGAACAGTGATTCCATCATGGTCATATGTATTACATGGAATTCTAACTTGGAAATGTTTTTTCTTTCAGCCTCATGCAGTTTATGCGAAAGATGTGCTTGACATAGAGCAATTCAGTACTGTAAAAGGAGTAAACTTGGATGCAACAGATGACTCTTTTTACTCAAAATTTAACACTGGTTCTGTATCAATCCCTTGGCAACAAGAGGTGAGTAGTCATTTTAATGATATCCTATTGCACTAAATTTTTGCATGTCTGCTTTACATTTAAAAACTGTTAGTATTTTAGCATTGATTAGTAAAAAAAGTTCAATGTGCTTTTCATTAAGTGTATGTAATTAACCAACAAAACTGGAGGGCAAGATTCACTTGCCCCAAAAGGGTGTTACCAGTGTAACAAAGAAGTTTTAGAGGTCTCTCAAAGATTGTTATATCGTTAAAAGCCAGTCTGCCCTATATCACTTACATATCAATTTGCTGAAATTTACCGAAGCGAATGTTTTTAAAGAAAACTAATAAGTTAAATTCTACATACGCTGTAGTTTATACCTTTAGTGACCAGCAGACAATAAGAAAATCAGATACCTCAAAGAGAGTATTAGTTTACACTGTAAGATCGAATGCTGAAACTGTACAGGAGAATGTTGTATTGAAAAAAACCAAAATACAGTATGGTCCCAGTACCGGGGGAGGTTACGTCCTTTTAAACACACACACACACACACACACACACACCCCCTGCGCGAACCACGAATTTAGGACGCAGTTTACTGCTACAAGCTTCCCCAACACTTACTAAAGACGGTCTTACTCATTGATACAGTGGTAATTTAGTAATATTGTAGTAAAAATGTAGTAAGATTGCATGCAGTTATGTATAGTATTTCAATAATTTAAACATTTTAATTTTGTACTGCAATAATATTTTAATTAAAAAAAAATGTAAGTACAGGAGGACAGTAACACCGCATATCATAGTCACCCATACTTATTACTGTACTGAAGAGTCGTTTTTTATACGGCCATATCTAATAGAATTAACAGAAAGTGGAATAAATTTAAAGGCAAACATAGATAGATAAATCAGTGTGAACAGTTCAGGTAAAACATGTTATATAATAGGCTATTGAAAAACATTATTAATACACGGTTACAAAAAATATGCACTATACATATTGTACATACCTGCACAGTGTATGCATCTATAAAAAAACATATTTTTCTATTATATTAACTGGCATTAAGATTATTAACCAGTTAGGGATGAATTTGAGCATTTTTCTGGTAAAAAGGGGCCTGTCTGTTAAGTGAAAATTCGTGAATTTGCGGGCTGCCATGAATTGAAAAAAAAAAAATGAGTCCAACCAATGAATATGCGATGCCGCGTATCAAGTTATCACTATCCTCATAAACAATTATGTTTCTCCAATTTCCTTTACAGGTTTAGATGTCAATGAGTTCCTTCCTTTCTTTTCTATTCTATACTGTTTTCCTGAACTTCCTTTAGGGGTAGAACTTCATCGGTCCCCTTTTCCATGATTTCCTGGCCCTTTCTACACCTCGTCATCCTGCTTCTTCCATATTTACAGTTCCTTTGACCTACTGTTCCTTATCTGTGTTTAAACCACCTCAATTTTTTTATTTTTCGAACTGTATACCACATTTCACCACCATTTCCTCATTCCTAATATTATCTAGACACAAATCGTAAGTTTCTGGGGCTACACTTGAAAATTAAGTTGTACCGTAACGAATACAAACCTACGCTATTTATAGAGGTATTTTTTTGGCATAGCTGAAAGGACGAGCCATTAAAATTTGGCGAGGGTTAACTACCCATCCCACTAGTTAAGGGAGGGGTACGGGTTGGGTAGCTATCTATCCCTCTCACTCACACACCTGTGACTGTGCTTCACTTTTTGCTTTTGGCTAGGATGATGAACGGTTGTTGCTGCTCTTCATCCTTGCATTTTTAGACTGCCATTAATATGTTTTGCTTTCTCTTTTCAGTGTTTATGTGTTTGTTGGTGCCTTCCCTGCAGATATTCGTACCTGCCCTGGCCCAGAGGGCCGCACCTGTGGTACCTTCATGTCCGCCGAGGACACTGATCCTCACAGCCTTTGCCCAAGCTGCAAGGGTCAACGGAGTAGTCAGTTCAACAAGCGTAATGAATATCAGGAGTGGTCTGCCTCCCAGTGGGAAATGTTTGGGCGATGGCGTAAGAAGTTTAAGCTGGATTTTTCTCCACCAAAGATTACTTCAAAGCAAAAGAAACTCAAGGCTTCTTCTTCCACTTCCTGACATTCCCCCGAAGCTCCTGTTCGTTTGGTCTCCTCCCCGGGAACCGTCGAGCAGTATCACAGGCCGCTTAACTACTAGACAACCTCGGTCCTCGAGAGATGATGTCGCTTCCCTAGAGAAGCAGCCTCGCCTTCCCTCTCGGGCTGTCCTTGTCACTTTCTCCCATGTTATAGGTTTGGCCTTCCTTCGGTCCATCCTCCAGGGAGGCTCTGTTGCAGCTGCTGCACCAGGGTACTGGTTTGCAGTATTCTTCGACTTCAGAGGTAGATCCTCTGGCCCTCGTCGATGTTGTGGTGTCAGATGACTCATCTGCTGGGGGGGAAGCATAGTCCCAGGCATGTCTCTCCTCCTGCGAGTGTTTCTTCCTCCCGAGGGAGGTCACTCATAGAGAATCCTCTTCGGAGGACTGCTGCTACTTCTGACGGTCAGCTTGCTGATCCACTGTCCCCCATGGGGTGCCTTCGTGATTGTAGACCCCGCTGTACTCGTCCATCTCTTTGCCTCATTGGCCTTGTTCCCACAGCTCTCCTTGGAGGAGGAGCCCTTTCATCCGACTTCACCTAGTTCAGGACCTTTTCTGGCCGACTCTGATGCTTGTCACCGAACTTTGGTTCTTGACTCCCTGCCGAAGGATCGCTCGCAATCCCCTTCAGAGGATGTTTGCCCTTCTAAAGGGCACATCCCATTGCTTGATCATTGGCCAGCTGCTCGTCAGTCTTCGTCTCGCTGATCTCCTGCTCAAGCTTCTGGTTCCCATCATCCTACGATTCATCATTTGCTTGCTCGTCACGATGCTACTGACCATCGTCTTCCCACGGATCATCGCCTACCAACGCGTCGGGTTTCCTTGTATCATTGTTTTCCGATGCAATGCGTCGCGTCAGAACAGCGTTCGCCCGCCTTTTGATTTTACAGCCCACCATCCATCGTCTTGTAAGGCACCTACGGAGGTTCCTTTAGCTAGTGCTCGTCAGCGTTTGCTGCGTCAACGCTCACCTGCATGTCAGCAATCATTTCTGCATAAACTCTCTCCAATGCATTAGCTGTCACCCCCGCGTCAGCATTCACCAATGCGTCAGCACTGGCCAGCTCGTCGACAATTGCCAGTTTGTCGACGCGTCAGTGTTCACCATCGACAATGCTCGCCAACAAGGAAACACCTTCCAACGCTTCAGTATCCTAGGATTGCTCATCAGGCAGAGTTCAAGGCTAAAAACAACAGGCATCATCATCCTTCGATTTTCAAGAAGTCTCAGCAGGCCTTCAAGTCATAGGTAGGTGATCACAGAGGAAAGGAGCAGGAGCGGAAAGGAAGGTCATTGCCTCCCAGAACATCAGTCCTCTCTCTGAGGAAAAGCAGAATTTCTCTCCACAGGTCACTGTCCCATTCCCCTCCCCGCAAACGCATAACAGCATAACCGCCGGGGAAGGAGGAAAGGGGCAATCTAGGGGAATTCAAGATTCCAAAGTTACCAGCTCCCAAGGTGAACCGAACATGTAAATCTTCAGCCCCGGGCAAGACTCTTTCTAAGGGAACCTTCAGCCTCCTTCCCCTCGAGGAATTTATCAGACATCGTCAGCAGACAGCCATGATTCTGAGCTGTCGTCAGGGTAGTGATGCAGGTTTTTGGACATGCCCTTTCCCCCCTGAAGAGGAAAAGAGGAGTTCCTGAAGTCAAAATTATATCAAGGGTGACGTTTACAGTAGTTAGGACGTCAAGGATAAGGTTGAACCTCTGCGGTTCTCCTTCTCCCCCATTCTCTTGGCTCGCCATGACTGCTTTCAAAAGTATCGCATGAGGAGGAGTCCACTCCAGACTCCCTCCAACCACATTTAGAGGAGGACCTTCCCCTTGACAGTAGTGTCACTTCTTCAGAGTTTTCCAGGAATGCCAGACCATCCAAGCCTTCAATGCTGGAAATCTACCTTCCTCCTTGTATGGAGTATAAGGACTTCAGACGTTGCCCAAGTCCTCTTTGAAGATCTCCTGACCTGCAGAGGGGGTCAGAACTATCAGCCACTCTAAACTTGACCACGACCCACTCTGAGACGAGTTCCCGGTGATGGATGACTTTGCTGCCAGCCCCCTTTCAGAAGGAGAAGAGAAAGAGTCAGAACACGCCTTATGACACTTTCTGACTTTGATGAGGGCCCTCAACGGGTTGTCTGACCCATAGTGTGTTCCTCAGGAGGGCTATGACACGGTCTTAGACCGTATCTGTGGCACTCGAAAGCCCACTAAGTCCAATGTAGCCTTGCCTTGATCTCAAGGGCTGAAGAGTGCCTGACATAATATCTCTTCTTGGCTCTCCTAGTTCTCCTCCCTTCAATCAGGCTCAGCTGCCAAGCTCCTCCCACCTCTTTGTGTTCAGCAGAGGAGGTATTACGAGGTCTTGGACGAGCCTCGACCAACTCTTCCTCTTCACCATTCCTTGGGGGAATTGACTAAGGGGGTCTCTCTAGGGAGACTTTCCGGCCATCAGGTCACGTTCTCGGCGGCGGAGATTCTTAACCAAGAAAAGATTGTGAAATATGCAATGCAGGCTACTTCGTGGCTGGATCTGTGGTTAGGGTCCTAGGGAATCCGTTATGAACGGAGGACTTCTCCAAAGAAAGTAACAGGAAAGTGATGGAAACCTTCTTCCTCTCAGGTACCCAAACTATTGAGTTCCTGACCCACCAAGTGGTGAACTTGTGGGCCAACACCATCCTCAAATGCAGGGACTCTGTATCTGAGAGGCTCCATCACCAAGTCCCTAATGCCGAGATTGCAAGGGTCAGGAACTCCTTTCTGGAGGGTTCCTCTTTGTTCGAGCCTAGGGACGTCGAACAGGCTGCGGAGAGGAGGAGGAAGTCCCACCAGGACTCTCTTCCATGGGTCTTTAACATCCCGGCCCTACAGACCACCACCTTCTCCGCAGTCCAACCAACCTAAAGCTCGTCAAGCAAATCAGCAGCGAACAAAGAGGTGTCAAAGAAGCCCTTTTCAACCAAAGACAAGAAAGGCAGTAGTAAGTCCTCTCGAGGAGTGAAACATCCTAGAGGGAGCGGCAACAGCCGCAAAAGTTGAGACTGCTCGTCCACCAGTAGGGGAATGCCTACAAAGCTGCTGGGACAGGTGGAAGCAGCTCAGGTCTGATCCCTGGACAGTCTTCGTGATTAGTTCAGGGTATCGCGTCCTGTTCTTCTCATCTCTCCCTCCCCTTATCAAGGATCCAGTGACAATGACTCCTTTACTATGGGATCAGCAAAGGGGCTGGCCCTTTTGGCCGAAGTCCAGACCATCTTGGAGAAGGGCGCTCGCCAGGAGGTCCTTGACGACTCCTCGGTCTTCTTCAGTCAACTTTCTTGTGAAAAGGGCATCTGGGGGTTGGAGACCAGTCATCGACATCTCAGCTCTGAACAAGTTTGTCAAACAAATTTAGTTCAGCATGGAGACGGCAGACACGGTTAGAAAAGCAGCACGACCACAGGACTTAATTTGCACACTGGACTTAAGGACGCATACTTCCAGATCCCAATCCATCTGTCTTCAAGCAAGTATTTAAGATTCAGCCTAGACAACAAGAAATACCACTTCAGGATACTGTGCTTCAGTCTTTCCATCGCACCCCAAGTCTTCATCAGAGTGTACGCCTTAATTTTATCCTGGGCTCACAGGATCGTAATCATTCTCCTCCGTTATCTAGACGACTGGCTGATCTTAGCTGACTCGGTGGCAACCCTTCTTCGGCACCAAGACAAGCTTATGAGGCTATGCGAATATCTGTGTATTATGGTAAACTTCATGAAGTCCTCCCTGCTTCCCACTCAGTGACTGGTATACCTAGGGATGATTTTAGACACCAATCTCTACAAAGTCTTCCCATCAGACAACAGGATAATGAGGCTGAGGAAGGTCGCAACACCTTATCTGAGATGAGAACTCCCATCCCAGAAGTGGCTGTTTCCTCGGACACTTATCATCCCTGGTCCATCTACTCCCCAGTGGCCGCCTCATGATTTAATCTCCAGTGACGATTGAAATCCAATTGGAATTAGCCCTTTGATTCCCCGGACATTCTAACCATCATGGGACCAGAGGAACGGACAGACCTCGAGTGGTGGGTGGCAGACGAGAATCTAAGGAAGGATGTAGATCTTCTCATCCTCCCCCCCGACTTGATTTTGTTTTCCAACGTATCAAAAGAAGGGTGAGGTCACGTTTTTCACCACATGACCTCAGGCCTCTGGTTAGAATCCGAAAAGTACCTTCACATAAATCTCTTAGAGATAAAGGCCATCTGTCTGGCCCTCCATCAGTTCCTGGCGGGCCACTCATTGGTGATGATGAGTGACAACACCACAATAGTGGCTTACAGCAACAAACATGGAGATAATTTTTTGCAGCCCTTATCCCATCTAGCAGTAGAAAAACTGAAATGGGCCGAAGTCCACTCGGTACCGGTATCATGCCGCTTCATTCCAGCAAGAAGAATGTACTCACCGACAATCTGAGCAGAACATTTCAGATAGTGGGCACCAAATGATCTTTGGGTCATCTAGCAGCCAACAAAGTCCTGACTGTGGGGTTCTCCGACTGTGGTTCTGTTCGCAACAGCCCAGAACTTCAGACTCCCGCCATACTGCTCCCCAGTCCGGGACCACAAGGCTCTCGCAAAATGTATTCCAAATATGGTGGGACAACATCGACGTTTACGCCTTTCCCCCCGTTCTCTCTGATGAGAAGCGTTCTCAACAAGGCCAGAACATCAGTCAACCTCTCAATGACTTACAACTCCGCTATGGCATCATGCGGAATGGTTCCCGGACCATCTGCGGCTCCTAAAGGAGCCTCCAAGAAAACTCCCTCCACGACATTATCTATTCAGACAACCACATGTCAACATCCACCATAAAGCCATAGCTTTGCTATGACTTCACTCCTGTAGACTATTCAGCATCTCCTCATTCAGAGAGGATTTTTGCAACAGGTTCCGAAGAGGATGTCTGGATACATGCGGAATTCCTCAGCACCAGTCTGACAGGCAAAGTGGAACATCTTCTGTGGTTGGTGTCATGGAAAGGGTGTCTCTACATTCAATGCTTCTATTCCAGCTATAGCAGAGTTCCTTGTGTATTTGTGGGAGGAAATGCGATTCTCAGTTTCGGCTGTGAAAGGCTATCGCTTAGCCTTGAGCCTCCTTTTCAAACTGAAAGGAATGGTCATCTCATCGCTAGAACTCTCCTGTCTCATACAGTTACGAACTTACCTGTCCTCAGTCGGAGGACAGATTCAAGTTTTTCTGTCTATAAAGAGACCTCCTTACGAACCATTACGCCAGGCAACAGATCGTCACCTGACCTGGAAGACGGTGTTCCTACTTGCCTAGGCCTCGGCCAAAAGAATTAGTATACTTAATGGTCTCTCATGACATCCCCCATTCAAGGGGATGGGGAGGAGTAACGTTCAGCTACGTCCCTGAGTTTGAGGTGTACGTCAAGAGAACAGCAGCAGCTTGCCTCCGGGTGCCTTTACTTTTCGTCAGCATAGGGAGAAACAAGAGGAGGATCACCAAGAACTCCGTCTGCATGGATTCGTAGAGTCATCGATCACGCTCTTGAATCCAGTTTCTCCTCCAACATGTTGACCCTCTTAACGAGAGAATGCCTTGACGCAGTCATGTGGTTTCATCATATTGTTGAAGAATTGTGATGGGCAAGAGGGCTCTCAAACTTGGAGAAATTGCTCCCCAAGTTCGAATCTAAATTTTTCTCCCTTTCCTCTATTTCTTCTGCTCAATATTACTTTGATCTAATTTTATTAACTTACTTTTGTCTTGCTGTCCTAACTCCATGAGTATTATTTACCTTAAGTTTATATATATATATATATATATATATATATATATATATATATATATATATATATATATATATATATATATATATATATATATACACAGTATATATATTTATATCTATATCTATATATTTATTTTATTTGTTCATTTGTTTTATCTATTTATTTTTATTTTATTTAAATGGTGTGGATATTTCCATATTCATTATTACTTCCGGCTTAGATGAATGGGAGAAGGGATCACAGTTGGGAGGTATTCACATTCAAAGCTATATATGAGAGTATTGGATGATCTCACCCATCCCAAAGATAGATTGGACCTTTTTGGTGGAACTACTCCCAAGGCTTGGGTCATTGGAATCCGGGGGGATCCAATCCTTGAGCTGGGACTCTTGGCTTCTGGCCGGAAGCCCATCATTACAGATATGGGGAGGATGATTTCATATTTCCTTGGTCTCAGTCCTAACAGGCGGGTTTAGCTTACACCTGTGCCTCTATATCTGTTTTGGTGCTATCCTTCGGGTAGGGTATGGAGTGGACCATCTGGGGAGCATACTCTCATTGTGCCAATAGTGGAGATTGCAAATTTCCTTTCCAATGTATGATACTTTCTTAAAATTCTCAAGCAGGTAAACCAACAAAAAACATAAAGAAAATCCCACCCTTAACTATGGACCCTTCAAACACTGACTCCCCATCTCCTGGATTTGCTGACACACACACACACACACACACCCCCGGGCACTGTTGACGACCTCTGGTAATGTGAATAGGGAAAGTTCTGTTGATGACCTCGGAACGGTAAAGGACCATTCTACTAATATTCCAAAATCAAGTAATTTGGGTAACACGAGACTTTGAATCCCTCAGGTTACCCAAATTCCAATAGAGACGAACTATGATGATCTATATAAAGCATTTGATTCCTATGGATGTATAAAAGAAATAAGGATGAAACTTGAAGATGAAAAATGGGATTCATGGATATCTTATAGTAGTTATGACGAAGCATTTAGTGCAATAATTAACATGAATAATGTTAAAATTAATAACTTGAATGTCACGGCTGCTCTTTGAATTAAGGTACCAAAGGATTTGGATGTATATACGCCTGCTGATTGGTTGGAAAAAAACGCGGATTTAGCTATGCCCTCCCAGAGAAAGTCATAACCACCAATGTGGCTTATAGCTGAATCAAAGGGGGTTATAGGGAATTATTTTAAAATATGCAGATTAATTCAGAAAAAAGTAGGAACTATTGCACTGGGCGATATATCTCGTTTTGAAAAAAATAGTTTCCTCATCCATGCTAAATCAAGTATACAGTCTGTAATACTGTCCAACATAAAAATATCTAATGATTATATTAAGTTAGATGTCAAACCCCACCTAAATTTTTGCTACAGAAGGGAAATAGTTTTCAGCAAAGATCTGTATGAATTTACAAAGGAGGAGATACTGGCCATGTGTCCACTAAATGTATGGAAATTTCACAAAGTCCCAGGTACATCAATTATCCTTACCTTCCTGGATGCTGATGTACTCTTCCATATTATTATTGAAAACGAAATGATTAAAGTAAGACCATTGCAATGCTTTGTTTTGAATTGCAAAAATGAGAAAATGTGTGGTATTTGCTCCAAATCTTACCATGGAGAATGTGGACTTGGAGCCAGGTGTTGAAATTGCAACTCAAATCATAAATACACAGACAAAAGCTGTGAGCTATGTAAGTTGGAGAAAGCTGCCCTCAACAAATCGAATTTAGAACATATAAGTGTGACCCATGCCAAAAGCCTATTAAATAAATCAAATACCTATGCTAAGGCATTAAAATTAAACCAACCTAGTACTGCCAATAGCTCTAGAAAAAGAAGTATACCATCTGATAAAATGTCAAATAATGAGGTAACTATATTACCAACTGAGGTTATACCACGGTGTATTAACACTAAAGCATTGCCAATTGCTGTACAGCCTTCGTCCCCCAGTACAAAAACTAGTACAAACCTCTCTCAGGCCAAGTCCTTGCCTGATTTGATGGAGGTTCCACTTAAGACCATCTTACCTGATGCACCTGTAGTTGGAAAGGTGCAAATACCTAGAATCCCACCATCTATTAATCGTAAAAGAGAGAGACCTCCATCTCTCTATTCCCCTCCATTAGAAACATTAAAGTTATAACATCAAATCAATTTGATGTTTTGTCTGTTGATGTTTTTAGTGAACCGGAAGATAAACTGAATAGATTAGAAATTCAAGTGAGGTCCACCATCCATCTCAACAAATAGATCAAAAGGATACAAAGAAAGAAACAAACGTAAAACCCAACATAACAAGACCATCTCTGAAGAAACCTACAGATTAAAAACTGATAATGGGAAGACCTCATCCAAGATGTCTTCCAGAAATAATCCATAGTTTTCTCCTCCATTTTGCAATGGAACTGTCAGGGTTTAAGGGTGACATATGAAGAACTTAAGCTCTTAATTCATGAACATTACCCCATAATTGTATATCTACAGGAAAGTAAGCTTGATGCTAACACTCCTAGTCCTCGAGAGTATGTTAGCTATAGAACACCATATAATCAACAAGCAGGGAGCCATGGCGGAAGTCTCATGTACGTTCGTCAAGATGTTCCCCAAATGCCTATGTTTATTCGTACACCCCTGCATGCAGTGGTTGTACAAATTGATATAGGGAGAAAATATACAATATGCTCTCTGTACTTACCTCCAAATGATTCTTACCTCCAAACGATAATATTTTATATGATGATTTAGTAGAGGTCATTCAACAACTCCCTCAACCTTTTCTCTTACTGGGAGATATGAATGGTAGACATCCTTTATGGGGTGATGTTTTGGCAAACACGAGGGACAATATTATCTCATCAATTGTGGAGAATGAGGATGTCAGGCTCCTTAATACAGGATACCCCACGCACACGTAACATATTGGTGCTGATGTAATATTCATCATGAAGATATTTTGAATAAATTTAGAAATTGCATAAAAAATATCCCAAATTTATGTGCACAATCTTTCGATATGGTAGCGGGACCTTCAGATCAGCTAATCATAACCAAAAGCAAAGAAAATATTAAGTAATTCTTGATTGGTAAAAATCTTCCAAAATTGGAAAATAGAATACAAAAATTTGTTATTAGAGCATATGATACCCTATGAAACAAGAAAATGAAATATATACAGTAAGAAAAAATTGATAAAATATGAATTAGATTATTGCCGAATATGACGCATCATAATAAATCTACGGAAACTTCACTTTTTAAGTTCGGCGTACGTCCAAATCTACTTACGACGTGTTTCTCTCCCTGTCTTGGTCTTAAGTCGATATCTACGTGTATGTGTGTGTATATTATATATATATACAGTATATATTATATATATATATATATATATATATATATATATATATATATATATATATGCGTAAAAATCACAGGAAAACGTGATGCTCAGATGCAGAAGAACCACGGGGAAAATGAAAATACAGAATATACACTTAAGTCCTGACTAGTTTCGTGATACTTCCTCTGAGGAAGTATCACGAAACTAGTCAGGACTTAAGTGTATATTCCGTATTTTCATTTTCCCTGTGGTTCTTCTGCATATATATATATATATATATATATATATATATATATATATATATATATATATATATATATATATATATATATATATATATATGTATGTATGTATGTATATACATACATACATACATACATATATACACACACACACACACACACCTAAGGCTGAGTCTCCTATAGTGAAAGATGATGGTTTGTATTTGTGTAGGAACAAATGACAGGTTTTTAAAAGTAATTTGTATTTTTCCTAACTATATAAATCTTGTGTCCTTTATTCAAAATTTCCTTCCAGCACCAATCCCTAGAAATTCCAATCTGCCATTGAAGTGGTTTGGCAGTGAGGTTGGGGGCGGGTATTGCTATTGCCTCCCCACTACTGGTCTATTGTTGACCCCGATATAATTTTTGATCACCTTATTCCAGGTTTGGTGTTATCATTCTTCTATGTAATGGCATCAATGACCTCAGATGTCAAGATGACCCTGAAAACTTTAAA